>NC_140579.1:704076262-704078762 GCF_964204655.1 Triturus cristatus | reverse complement strand
AGGAGCAGCCCAGGGGAAGGAGCCTCCCGAGCGGCTGCCTTGGAGCGCCTGGCCACCCTCTCTATTGCCGGTCTGCAAGGGCGACTGGACACGGCACCCTCCCAGGCCACCTGGGGGCTGGGTCGTCCCGGGCCATTGGTTGCCTGGCTGCACGACCAGATGGCCCTGCGGGCCGGGTGACCAGATGGGCCTGCGGGCCGGGCGACCAGATGGCCCTGCAGGCCGGGTGACCAGATGGCCCTGCGGGCCGGGTGACCAGATGGCCGGCCGGCCTGCCAGCCGGTTGGGCTAACACCAACTTTGTCCTTCCCCCAGAGTTCTGTAAGCCCCCATGTATAATCGAGACAAATGGGTTCCTCGGGGAGAGGAGGTGGTCTTGGGCTTAACCCTCCTTGGTTCCAGCCAAGGGTCTGGGTGCTGGGGACAGGGGGTCCACTGGGGGCCTGGGGAGGCTCTCCCCAGCCTGGCTAGGGTTCGGAAGCTGGGTTCGGGCCTGGGGCTCGAGCTCTGTCCGGCGGGCCCCGGGGTGCTGGAGCCCCCCGTCCTGCAAGCCAGCCGAGGGTCTGGGCATTCATCGGGGCCAAGGGAGGCTCTCCCCGGCCTGGCTAGGGTTCTGAAGCTGGGTCCGGGCCTGGGGCTTGAGCTCCATCCGGCAGGCCCCGGGGTGTGGGAGCCCCGGTCCTGCAAGCCATCAGAGGGTCCGGGCGCTGGTTACGGGGGTCCATCAGGGCCAGGGGAGGCTCTCCCCAGCCTGGCTAGGGTTCTGAAGCTGGGTCCGGGCCTGGGGCTAGAGCTCCATCCAGCAGGCCCCGGGGTGCAGAATACCCACATCCTGCAAGCCAGCCGATGGTCCGGGGGTCCCATCGGGGACCGGGAAGCTCCCCCTGGCCAGGCTAGGGTTTGGAAGCTGTGACCGGGACCGGGCCCGGGGCTGGTGCTCTGTCCCAGGTTGCGGGAGCCCCCCATCCTGCAAGCCAGCCGAGGGTCTGAGTGCTGGGGACGGGGGTCCACCGGGGAGGAGCTCCCTGGCCTGGCTAGGGTTCGGAAGCTAGGACTGGGTCCAGGGCTTGTGCTCTGTCCGGCAGGCTCCGGGGTGCGGGAGCCTCCCGTCCTACAAGCCAGCCGAGGGTCCGGGCTAGGGTTCGGAAGCTGGGACCGGGCCCGGGGCTCGTGCTCCGTCCCAGGGTGCGGGAGCCCCCTGTCCTGCAAGCCAGCCGAGGGTCTGGGCCCTGGGGACTGGAAGGTCCACCGGGGACCGAGGAGGCTCTCTCCGGCCTGGCTAGGGTTTGGAAGCTGGGACCGGGCCCGGGGCTCGTGCTGTGTCCCAGGGTCCCAGGCTGTGGGAGCCCCCTATCCTGGAAGCCAGCCGAGGGTCTGGGTGCTGGTGACAGGGGTCCACCATGGCCCGGGGAGGCTCTCCCAGGCCTGGCTACAGTTCGGAAGCTGGGACCGGGCCCGGGGCTCGTGCTGCGTCCCAGGGTCCCAGGGTTCAGGAGCCCCCCATTCTGGAAGCCAGCTGAGGGTCCGGGCGCTGGTGACGGGGGGTCCACCGGGGCCCGGGCTAGGGTTCGGAAGCTGGGACCGGGCCCAGGGCTCGTGCTCCGTCCCAGGGTGCGGGAGCCCCCTGTCCTGCAAGCCAGCCGAGGGTCGGGGCCCTGGGGACAGGAGGGTTCACCGGGGACCGAGGAGGCTCTTCCCGGCCTGGCTAGGGTTCGGAAGCTGGGACCGGGCCTGGGGCTCATGCTCTGTCCGGCGGGCCCCGGGATGCGGGAGACCCCGTCCTGCAAGCCAGCCAAGCGTCCGGGCACTGGGGACAGGGGTCCGCCGGGCCCGGGGAGGCTCTCTCCAGCCTGGCTGCATTCAGAAGCAGGGACCGGGCCGGAGAGCAGAGGTGGCTGGCTTTATCCGCTATGCTGGAGGAGCGGAGTTTTCTGCCCACCCCTATACAACCCTGTGGTGCGGGAGCCCCCATCCTGCGGCCTGGCGAGGGTCCAGGTGCCCGTGACGGGGTCCATCGGGCCAAGGGAGGCTCCCCCGACCTGGCTGGGATCAGAAGCAGGGACCGAGCCAGGTGGGGGGGTGGCTGGCTAAGTCCTTTCCACTGCATAGTAGGAGTTTGGTTAGGGCTGGGAGGAATTGGCGTAGCACCACTACGCAGAATTTTGGAAAAAATGTGTGGAAAACGAGTGCACGTCCTGAGGGTCCGTGTGCCCGTGACAGGGGTCCCTCGTGCCCGGGCAGGCTCATCGATCTCCCTGGTCTGGCTGGGTTGAGAAGCAGGGACCGGCACCAGGGCCTGGGTTTCGGTCAGGGCTTGGAGTTTGGGAGCCCCCGTCCTGCAACCTGCCACGTGTCCATCTGCCCAGGACAAGGGTCCCTGGTGCAGATCCCCGGAAACTTGCAAGGGCAGACGGGAGCCCTACCGCTATGGCTCGGATGGGGACGGGCAGATGGGAGTCCTTTCGGTCCCGGCCATCTGGTCGCACCAATCCTCTCGGCC
>NC_140579.1:703978762-704068762 GCF_964204655.1 Triturus cristatus | reverse complement strand
CTCCCTAGCCTGGCTAGGGTTCAGAAGCTGGGCCCGGGCCTGGGGCTCGAGCTCTGTCCGGCAGGCCCCAGGATGCTGGAGCCCCCCGTCCTGCAAGCCAGCCGAGGGTCTGGGCAGTCATCGGGGCCAAGAGAGGCTCTCCCTGGCCTGGCTAGGGTTCTGAAGCTGGGTCCGGGCCTGGGGCTTGAGCTCCATTCAGTAGGCCCCGGGGTGTGGGAGCCCCCATCCTGCAAGCCATCAGAGGGTCCGGGCGCTGGTCCAAGTACTCAGTTCCTTGAAATGTTTGTGGATTCAAAGTCCCAGATGTCTGGAACACTGATATATTGCCTTCAAACAAACTGAACATAAAAAGTGTTTACAACTGCCTGAGGGATTCTTCTTCTGATAGGAATTCAAGGAGCCACCATAACTTTGCACTCGTCTGTCTGTGTCTAGATGCTTCCACGGAATTTCCTAAAATCTCCAGTAAATCAATAGTATTCAAGGAGGGTTGAGAGAATGACTCCTGGCATCTATCATAATGGTTTGCAGACTCCAATTTCAGTGATAAGGGGACCTGGGGTGGTGGCTTTGGAATGTTAGAGGTACTGGCATCCACTGAGGTTGTGGGACTTTTGGGCCCACTGATGGATATAGTCACAATTTTCTTTTAAAACACTGATAGTGAGTTGTGTCATAGGTCTTGTGTCTAATAAATGTTGAAATACTTCGTGCAAAGTTATGGTTTGTTAAAAGACACCAATTTACCATCAATGCTGCAGAATAAATAAGCACAAAGTAGGCTAGCTACAAGTCAGTGTCTTCTGTCTTGAGTCTAAGGGGCCTATTAGGTTGGCAATTAGGATGCCACCGCCACCGTGGCAGTGGCATCCTCCATCCCCAGCATTGTGGCGGGCGGTGCTCACAGCACCGCCAGCCACAATGCTGGGAATGCACGTTGTGCATTGTCATGCACAAGGTGACAGGCACCGCGCGGTGCCTGCCACCTTGTCCATGACAATGTAGGGGGGTACCATAGGTACCCCCCATGTGCACCCCCACACCACCAATACCCTGGGGGCCCGCAACGGGCCCCCGTGAGCAAACTCCTCTGATTTCTAGTACTGCCCTATTATAAGTGTTGTATCCAAGTGAGCAATTCATGCATGGTGTCATTCAAATCTACGTAACCAACTGAAAGCAAAATGATGATATCTTCAAGGGAGTTTGATTGCAAATATTTCAGGTCTTTCTTACCTATATCACGTCTCAAACAAAAATCCTTACATTCAGTCACTGATTATCACCATTAAGATGACAACACTTCGGAGGAATGAGAAGTATTTGTAAGGTTTTTCCCTCAGCTTCCCTTTTCATATACAACAATACTTTGTTGGATCCTATTACTTTCCACAAGATAGAATATTGTGTTGCCACTATCTCACTCAGATGTAGAATTGCTCGCTGGGTGGAGTGGAAGCATAGATACTTAGTGCTTTAAGGAGTGTCGCACCAGGCTGCTGTAGCTAACTGTGGTGCTTTTTATGTTGCCTGAGCAGCATGAGAGAAGCATGTGCATTGGTAGAATGGATTTGCTGGTTGTTTACTTGGGAGCTTATGCTGGAAAGATAAAGATGTTCTTAAAATCTTTTGCTATGGTTTCATAATGTTCACAAACATAGTGCAAATGTTGCTGCTTTTTATTTTAAGATGGATTTGTTACATTTGGGTAGGGGTCATGGCCATAACATTATGGTGCCGATTACGATCCGGTAAAAAAATTCCCCGTACGACTCGTATCCGGTCTTTTTACCGTACGAATCATACAAGTGCCGTACAAACAGCCAATTACGATTCGCATGGGAAAAAGTCCATACGAATCGCATTGGGAATTATTCCCCACACGTCCTCGGGTCGGAAAATGTGTCCGACATGTCCTCGGACGATTTACCGTACAAATGTGAAAAGTGAAGTCCGACTGCGGAATTACGATCCATCCCGTGCGTCCGATGTTACAACCGTATGGAAAAAACACCGTCCGCACCGAACTCCCATAGCAACCATGGAGACATGTGCCCGCATAGTGCCCAACACTCCCCTCAGCCCTCCTATGTACGAGTCGAATCCCCCCCTCCCGGCCCCCGTACGTTCGAGTCGACCCCCCCAGCTCCCGTACGTTCGAGTTGACCCCCCCAGCCCCCGTACGTTCGAGTGGTACCCCCACCCGTGTATGTACACCCGTGTACGTTCGAGTCATCCCCCCCGTGTATGTACACCAGTGTACGTGTCGTACCCCCCGTGTATGTACACCCGTGTACGTGTCGAACCCCCCGTGTATGTACACCCGTGTACGTTCGAGTCGTACCCCCGTGTATGTACACCCGTGTACGTGTCGTACCCCCCGTGTATGTACACCCGTGTACGTGTCGAACCCCCCTGTGTATGTACACCCGTGTGCGTTCGAGTCGTACCCCCACCCGTGTATGTACACCCGTGTACGTGTCGAACCCCCGTGTATGTACACCCGTGTACGTGTCGTACCCCCGTGTATGTACACCCGTGTACGTGTCGAACCCCCGTGTATGTACACCCGTGTACGTTCGAGTCGTACCCCCCGTGTTTGTACACCCGTGTACGTGTCGTACCCCCCGTGTATGTACACCCATGTACGTGTCGAACCCCCCATGTATGTACACCCGTGTACGTGTCGAACCCCCCTGTGTATGTACACCCGTGTACGTTCGAGTCGTACCTCCACCCGTGTATGTACGGTGCGTACCCCCAGCGCTACTGGAGGGTTAGAATTAATAAATACAAACGATCATGAAGTTTTGCATAATGGAATTTGAAGAATGAGGTAGACAGCTTCCCGAGCACTTATTTTTGTACAGTTTAGGAATGTGTTGCCTATGTGCTTGATTTGTTCTTTTATGTTAGTTTTGTAATATACTTCTTTTGCTGCCTGTGCAACTCATTCCTCTTTGTGATTTACTGATACATGAAATTATGTAGCCAGCACAAGCATAGGCTTCTAATATAAGTTGTAAATCTATGTTTGCTTTCCTCAAGATTGTAAAATAATTGAATTACAACTATTTATAAAGCATTCTGTTGTTTTAATCAAATTGGTTTTTGTCTAGTATTGATCTTATATATGCAATATATTGTTCTCTATTCAAATGGTTAATTTGTAAACATTTCTCAAAATCTAAAGTATTAAAATCTGGTGTATTCATGGCGTCAAGAATGTTTTGTATCTGTTCTTGCAACAGTTCTGTAGAGTGGCAAAAGGTCAAGGATCATAGTTTGGTGCATTGGATATTTAGGATATTGATATTTGCATGTTCTTGTTAACCATGGGCAATGAACTCCACTCCACTAGCGTAGGTTGCGGGGATTTGTTAACTACACATTACATTGAAAACACAGAGTTCATGTAAAAACTCCGCAACATAGTGGAGTTAGCTACTGCACCCACAGACCTTCAAAAAAAAAACTTTACCTTTACATGCTAAAAACCATATAGCCAATTCACAAAAGTGAACTTTGAAAAATATCAGGCAATGAGAGAGGTGATGATTTTGGTGTCCACCCTAACCTAGGGCGAGGACCTAGCAGATGCCTTGAACATGAAAAGCATATTATGCTGAATGATTTGGTGGTGGTCCCATCCTCCTAGGACCATCCCAAGCAAAGTTATGGGCAAAAATACAATGCCAACCAAAGGCCCAGCAAAGCATTATGGGGTGAGATTCTACACTGCAGTGGATATTATAGTATTAGCAAATCTTAGCTGAGCCGGGACAGCCTGCCCCTTGAGGAATGTTTCAATATAGGATACTATAATATTCACTACATATAGATCCACAACAGCAAACATATTTGGCTGACACGGAACTTGTTTGCTGTTGTGGATATATATATATGACAAGCGGCAAGGGGAGAGAGTAGGCGAAACGTTTCGCCTGATAAGGGGCTGGCAATAGACTTTGTCTCATACCGCTGGGCATCTGAAGCTGACGTGTGGAACACAACCAACTTCGTTGGGGCATCACTTGTTGCTAGGAGAAACGCTGCTACTACACAGACACTCCATGTGAACTACACGTACCAGCATGCATCTGCTCAGCAAGGTGCGAGCTCAAGGGGCTAGCACACCTTCTATTGGAGGAGGAGTGACGACATCACAGAGGGAGCGGTCTATTTCACAGCTGCATCTTGTTGGACCCCCTTACAGAGCACAGAGTTTGTGAAACCGGCACTGAAGAGAGCCATTGGAGGCTTGAAACGCGTCTGCCTGAGCGTTTCAGGGACTATGAGCATTACGCGCCTTTGTAAATAAAGCCTTTGTCATTTTACCCCGGAGCTGTATCGCGCTTTTTCTTCAATGGGAGGAAGCTTTGGTTCGGATATATATATATATATATATATATATATATATATATATATGTATATATTATTTTTTTTGTAATCGTGCTTTCGATCGGAAGGAGTGCATGGTGTGCTTCGGCGCAGTGTGGGACCGCATATATGTATATATATATATATTATCTACTGGTGGTCGCCAGTAGATAGTTATAGTTAGGACCGAGTTCCCATAGGAAATCTGAAAATTCTATTTTGAATAACTTTGGCGCCGGTTGACGAATCCTCGCGAAATTTTCAAAACTAATGGGGCGCTCCGCTCAGCTCCTACCCTGAAAGTCTCGGGGTGATTCGTCAAGCGGGGGCTGAGAAACAAGGGGGGTCCCAAAACACGTTTTCCCCATGCATTTTCCCATAGGACCTTTAGTCGAAGGTACAGCCCGAACGGCTGAACAGAATTACTTGAAATTTGGCAAAGAGGTAGTCCTCAGGTCAGGGATGTGCCTTTTGCATATATGGTGTCAATCTGTTCAGTAGTTTCTGAGAAAATTGCAGTTAAATGTACATAAATATCTATAGGCGCGCACGGTGCGCGCACGGTGCACGCACCGTGCTCGCACGGTGCCGTGCACGAGCGTAATTCTGATTGGTGGTTAGATGTCAGTCAACATTCGAATCGGTCGAAATCAGGAAGTGTCGGACGCCATTTTGTGTGTGGCAGTGAAAAACAAAGGTGGAGAATGTGAAAAGGGGGCAGGGTAGAGAGTTCCTGACCCCCTAGCCTTTGTCAGGGGGTCCCTGAAGGACCCCGAAGGGTGAAAAAAACATATTTTTTTTTCAAAAAATTACGGGGGGCGCGCACGGCGGCAAAAAATTCATTAAAAAAATAGAATTACAAATCAAGTTTAAGTGTTTAGATGTTGGTTGGCTCTAAAAAGAGCCGTTGTGTTCATTGAGTGTTTTTTGGTACCTATAAGTAAGTACCGATGCAGAGTCTTTAGTTCAAGAGGAAGACTCTGTTCCCTTCATCTGTAAAATGTACACCGTCTCCTCTATAAATGCCTTGCCACTCCCCTCACTATTTCTTCTTATTTCCTGGGAAAAGGAGCTGAACAGGTATCAATTTTACTTGAAAATGGTAGAACAGCAGTCTACTTCAGGGAGTGAGGAGGAGATCTGGATGCACTCCGAAGCATTGGTTCATAGTAGTTTCTGTTCCAGAATCTTCAAACACCACACTCACTCCCCTCACTATTTCTTCTTATTTCCTGGGACAAGGAGCTGAACAGCTATCAATTTTACTTGAAAATGGCAGAACAGCAGTCTACTTCAGGGAGTGAGGGGGAGACCTGGATGCACTCAGAAGGTGTATTTCTGTAGAATGGCAATATGAAAAGAAAGATAGTTGTAAAATGGAGGCTTACATACTTTTTTTTTAATAAAAAGAACTCATTGGCTGTTTCAGACCATTCAACACTAAAAACTAGGCTGTATGTTTACATTTTTAAAAGCATGTTTTGTATTGGTTCAGAAAAATGTGTTCCCACAGAACATTACTTTGGATTTGCTGTTAGGTTTGAAAAGTCAAGCAATCTTGCTCTTTGGATTAGAAACATTGTGTGCTGAACTTCTGACCTCTCTGCTCACACCTGTGTTCCATGATCTGTTGCTATGCTAGCAGACAGAAGTCATGTTGGGGGTAGGAATCATTTGGAAAGGGTTGAAATTTGCAAGCAATAGAAATGTGTGTTTCCATTTTAAAGAAAGGTGGAGAACGTGAAAAGGGGGCAGGGTAGAGAGTTCCTGACCCTCTAGCCTTTGTCAGGGGGTCTCTGAAGGATCCCGAAGGGTGAAAAAAACATTTTATTTTTTTTCAAAAATTCACGGGGTGCGCGCACGGCGGCACAAAATTCGTAAAAAAATAGAATTAAAAATCAAGTGTAAGAGTTTAGATGTTGGTTGGCTCTAAAAAGAGCCGTTGTGTTCATTGAGTGTTTTTTGGTACATACAAGTAAGTACCGATGCACAGTCTAAAGTTCAAGAGGAAGACTCTGTTCCCTTCATCTGTGAAATGTACACCGTCTCCTCTATAAATGCCTTGCATGTTGTAGCGCAAGTTGTTGTGGTATATAGAACCCATACCATAGTCTCTGAGGAAAGCAGAAACAGACTTATTGGCGTACTTTCTTGCTTTCTCAATCTGCGGACAATATTGGTTGGACCAGTTCCACTTTTGCCTTTGGCATATATTAGAATATACAAAGGTAGTTTGTGGAAAAAGTGACATCAATTGCACAAAGGTGTCCTTAACAAGAATTTCCAGACCTACCCCAGTTAAAGTGCCTAGGTCATTTCCACCACAGTGCACAATGATAAGGTTAGGCTGTGGGAGATGTAGAAAGGATTTCACCAAAGGCATTAATTGGTGCCACTTTAACCCTCACTGACCTATCCATTTAATGTCTACATTTGACAAAGCAAGGGCTTTCACAATACCTCTTTTTTCTGCATACTTTTCACTCCAGAAGACATAGCTATGACCTACAATCCACACTTTTAACATCTTTCAAGGAGATCTGGATGCACTCAGAAGGTGTCTTTCAGTAGAATGGCAATATGAAAAGAAAGATAGTTGTAAAATGGAGGCTTACATACTTTTTTTAAATAAAAAGAGCTCATTGGCTGTTTCAGACCATTCAACACTAAAAACTAGGCTGTATGTTTAAATTTTTAAAAGCATGTTTTGTATTGGTTCAGAAAAATGTGTTCCCACAGAACATTACTTTGGATTTGCTGTTAGGTTTGAAAAGTCAAGCACTCTTGCTCTTTGGATTAGAAACATTGTGTGCTGAACTTCTGACCTCTCTGCTCACACCAGTGTTCCATGACCTGTTGCTAGGCTAGCAGGCAGAAGTCATGTTGGGGGTAGGAATCATTTGTAAAGGGTTGAAATTTGCAACCAATAGAAATGTGTGTTTCCATTTGAAAAAATATGGGAAGCAATGTGATTTGAAGTTAACATGTATATGTGTGAAAAAAGAGAGGGAAACTTTGCCATTTACTGGTTCTGGTGAGAGGTGTACAGCTCAGAGATTCTGGCTCTGATAATCTACTGTGTGAGTGCCACATTTCTTTCTCAACTAACTACTTTTAAAGGTGAGTTATGAATTTGAGAGAGGATGTATGTGGTGCATTTTGATATACATAATAGAAATGTGTTTCTTCTTTTAAAGTTGTGTTTTACATTTTATGTTTTGGAAGATATTTAACTGCCTTGAACTTTTAAGATATTATGGAGAATGTCTTCACCATAAGTTAAGGTGTACTGGTATCACTCAGGAATACTGTTTTGTGCCTAGAATCACATCATGAGTCTGTGTGCACACAGGAATTGTTGTCAGAGATTTAATTTGTGTTGCTCTTGTTCTGTAAGACTTGCACTCGCAGGAAAGGGGCAGCTTGTTTTCTTGAACTGTGATGGTTAGCATTCAGCACAAATCAATATCTCACAAATGAGAGGCAAATGCTAACACATTTGAAATCAACATGGTAGATTTTCCTTCCACTCCTGCAATGGGTGAGGTAGTTCCTACATGTTCAAAACACCAATTAACCCTTACCACACATGTACTCTTACATACATCTCTGCAGTCTTCATGCAGGTGTGCAAGCGTCCATGCAGATCTCTCTTGTACCTGACAATACACATTCTCCAGAAGCACACTCTTAGCACACAGGCAGCAGATTTTCCTGCACTCCCATGCTTACTATTCAGCACTGTGTGGTATTTCAGATAGCAGTGTGTAACGCTAACACATTCAACATCACCAAGGCTCATTTCTTTTGCTCTAGTCTAATCACTCACCCAGGTTCCACATGCTCATGGTCTCAAGTAGCTGTTAGGACATGTGCTCTTTTCTGTCTCTCTAAACTATAAGGAAAATGTGTCAGGCTGTTACAGTAATTATCACTTGCTCTACCACAGTAGTAAATGTGCTTTGAAATTGCCAATCAAATATCGTTTTCTGCCTAGAATCACACCATGAGTCTGTGTGCACACAGGAATAATTGTCAGAGATTTAATTTGTGTTGCTCTTGTTCTGTAAGACTTGGACATGTAGGAAAGGGGCAGCTTGTTTTCTTGAACTGTGATGGTTAGCATTCAGCACAAATCAACATCTCCCAAATGAGAGGCAAATGCTAACACATTTGAAATCAACATGGTAGATTTTCCTTCCACTCCTGCAATGGGTGGGGTAGTTCCTACATGTTCAAAACTCCAATTAACCCTTACCACACATGTACTCTTACATATATCTCTGCAGTCTTCATGCAGTTGTGCAAGCGTCCATGCAGATCTCTCTTGCACCTGACAATACACAGTCTCCAGAAGCACACACTTAGCACACAGGCAGCTGATTTTCCTGCACTCCCATGGTTACTATTCAGCACTGTGTGGTATTTCAGATAGCAGTGTGTAACGCTAACACATTCAACGTCACCAAGGCTCATTTCCTTTGCTCTAGTCTAATCACTCACCCAGGTTCCACATGCTCATGGTCTGAAGCAGCTGTTAGGACATGTGCTCTTTTCTGCCTCTCTAAACTATAAGGAAAATGTGTCAGGCTGTTACAGTAATTATCACTTGCTCTACCACAGTAGTAAATGTGCTTTGAAATTGCCAATCAAATATCGTTTTCTGCCTAGAATCACACCATGAGTCTGTCTGCAAACAGGAATTGTTGTCAGAGATTTAATTTGTGTTGCTCTTGTTCTGTAAGACTTGCATTCGCAGGAAAGGGGCAGCTTGTTTTCTTGAACTGTGATGGTTAGCATTCAGCACAAATCAATATCTCACAAATGAGAGGCAAATGCTAACACATTTGAAATCAACATGGTAGATTTTCCTTCCACTCCTGCAATGGGTGAGGTAGTTCCTACATGTTCAAAACTCCAATTTACCCTTACCACACATGTACTCTTACATACATCTCTGCAGGCTTCATGCAGTTGTGCAAGCGTCCATGCAGATCTCTCTTGCACCTGACAATACACAGTCTCCAGAAGCACACTCTTAGCACACAGGCAGCTGATTTTCCTGCACTCCCATGCTTACTATTCAGCACTGTGTGGTATTTCAGATAGCAGTGTATAACGCTAACACATTCAACGTCACCAAGGCTCATTTCCTTTGTTCTAGTCTAATCACTCACCCAGGTTCCACATGCTCATGGTCTCAAGTAGCTGTTAGGACATGTGCTCTTTTCTGCCTCTCTAAACTATAAGGAAAATGTGTCAGGCTGTTACAGTAATTATGACTTGCTCTACCACAGTAGTAAATGGGCTTTGAAATTGCCAATCAAATATTGTTTTCTGCCTATAATCACACCATGAGTCGGTCTGCACACAGGAATTGTTGTCAGAGATTTAATTTGTGTTGCTCTTATTGTGTAAGACTTGCACTCATAGGAAAGGGGCAGCTCATATGATAGGATTTGAAAAGCTCAAAAAAATATAGTAATATATTTAAATTACATTAAGGTATTTTTTTTTTAGTTTCTTTTAGGTATTGCTGAACAACACTGAAATAAATTAAACATGCCTATAAAATCAAGAAAGAGAAAAGAACAGCAAAACATCTATATTTGAAGACAACTGGACAACACAAATTATTTGAAGAACCTCATGTTGGAAAAAAGAAAAAGTCTTCTGGTAAGCAGACTAAGGATTTTTTAAAACATATCCTCAAACATAGAAAAAATGTAAAACATATATCCACTGCAAATAGTGTTTCAAGTAGAAAACAACAAGACAATAGAAAGAAAATACTAAATGCTAATGTACAATCAGAAGCAAGAAAGAATGACTTAAAACGAAAAACAGAATTTCAAAACATTCGTAGAAAAATGTTTCAGAGAAGAGTGATGTTCAATTTGCTAAAGGATGTGAAAAAATATTGGAAGAAAGCAAAATTGTATAAGAAAATGAAACATATTGAATCAATTGTTGCAAAGGCTTTGGAATTAAAAAGAAAACTATTCATTTTAATTTTGAACAGGATCCGTACATTAGATAAAATAGTCAATGTAATGAAGTCAAAAAGCAAAAGGAAAAGAGTAGTGAAAAAAAATAACTTTTGTAAAGTGTTCTTAGGAGAATGGAAGCATAGTTCAAGTATTGAACCATTTTTTAATGAAGAGAGTTATCTTCAAAGTAATAGTTTGCTGCATTGAGTTGACACCAGTGGTCGAGCTTATGAAGTTAAAGATGGTTGTGTAATGGAAAAGGAGAAAATGGTTCCAAGAAATGAGGACGAAGTGGTAGCTGATGAGGTTATGGGGAAACGTCCTAAAGCCCCAGTGTACACTTGGAATTGTAGTAGTATTTGTACAGTACGACAAGAATCTATTGACAAATTACGTGACTTTCGAAGAGAATTTAGTAAAAAAAAGTGTTAAACAGAAGATTAAGGTGCTTCAAAGACTAGATCCATGCAGTGTGAGAAAGAATACTGGTTTGCAAGGACATTCTCTGGCTTGTCTTTCTAGGAAAGTTTGTCAAAGTGTTTTTCACCATTTTAGGATGCTGGCAGTACATCATACTGAAATGAGAAAGTTTGTGAGAAGATTGTATTTTGCTAAAAGTCCAGCAATAAAGTTAAATGAGTTGAATAGTGCTCTGTTCCGTGGATCTGTATCAGATGTAGAGAAGGTTACTGATGATATTCAGTTTTGTTACTTTGGTCCAGAGCAAGAAAGTGCAGGAATTGACACAGTTATTGAGGAAAATGTGGAAGAGAATGTAGAACTCACTGTTAGTAAAAATTTTGAAGATCAAATGACAAAATTTACTATCATCTCTAATGAAAGACCAAATATTACTTGTATTTGTTGCCGGAGAAGCCATTATAAAACTCAAACAAGGAATGTTGATCTCTATAAAAAAAGTGAAAAAGAAAATAATTATGAGTGGAAGGTTTTTGCTACATATTTATTTCTGGAAAATTGTTTTGATTTGGGTGAAGATCAGCGTATTTGTAAATACTGTTATAACAAGTTAGAAGAAAATAAAATGCCAGCTAGAGCCGTACATAATAATTTAGAATTGGTTGATATTCCTGCAGAACTTAGTGATTTAAATACATATGAGTCTATACTCATTCAATGTGTCCGTCCGTTTCAGACTATAGTTCGTATGGAGCCCAAAACAGGTAAATTACCTTTTTCAGATTACAAAGAGGTTTAAAAGGAAGAGTTATCTATTTGCCATTAGATTTGAAAAAAAATATTGAAACAATTGATGCAGATAGTTTGGAAACTGACCCATTAGTTATTCTGGACAATGGTGTACCTACAAAGAAAAAGAATATTTGGCAGGAGCTAGTAGATGTACAAAAAGTACAAAGAGCAAATTTATATTTGAAAAGAAATAATAAGTACTATGAATCAATTTATATGGATGAAGATGAAGAAGTTTTACTAGCAGACACAGGAATACCAACTGGGCAAATTGAAAAAGTGGATAAGTCAAAAGAAGAAGACATTTATGAACATTTCAGCATACATCCTCTTCATTCTAAAGAAGTTATGGGAAACACTATTGATCTGTTTCAGATGAAAAAAGCAAAAGGAACTCCCGTGAGTGTATGGGAGGAGAGCTTGGAAGCTCGTTGTTTTCCCCAGCTGTTTCCTACAGGAAAAGTTGGACGATATGATAAACGTCCAGTACAGATTCCTGCTTCTGAGTATCGGACTACAAGATTATATGCAGAAGATCCAAGATTTCGTCAAAGTATTCCTTATTTGTTCTATCTTTTATTTGAAAGTGACTTGTCTGCACTATCTTATGCAGTAAATCACATTTTAAAAACTGGAGTACATCTACATAATGTGTCTGCAAAGGATTTTATGAACAAAGTGCAACAGCGAGATGATCATTTGGAATCTCAATTGATTAATCTGATGGCTTGTCAGCGTGGAACTAATGAATATTGGTACCGACGCCATGGAGAATTGAAATGTATGTTACGGAATTTAGGAACTCCTACATGGTTCCTTACCCTAAGATGTGCTGAGTACGCTTGGGATGATTTACTGGATTTTCTTCGAGAGGCAAATTCAAATATTGAAAACATCCAATACAAGACAGCAGGAGAATTGTGCTCATTGGATCCGGTTAATGTTTGCAGATATTTCAATCATAGATTTGAGGCTATGATGTCCTTCATCTGCAATGAAAAAAATCCACTTCTTGGAGAAGTTGTGGATTTATTTTGGAGAAAAGAGTACCAAGCAAGAGGTGCTCCTCATATTCATATGCTGTTGTGGATCAAGGATGCCCCAAAATTTGGAACAGATTCTGATGATGCAGTTTTATCTTTCATTGAAGACCATGCAACATGTGCTATACCTAAAAGCACAGAAGAAAGAAACTTAAAAGAGCAAGTTTTACATTTCCAAAGTCATCGGTGTGGAAAATACTGTCGATGAAAGTACAAGAGTAAAGATAAATTCTACACAAAATGTTGATTTGGATTTCCACGACCTGTTCTTTAATTAGGAAGAGTAAACAGTTTTATGTCAGCTGTGCGACATACCATTACAAGAAAATCTCCGAAAAATACCTACAACCTAAGAAGAAAAGAAGAGTCAAAATATATAAATGACTACAACCCAGTTATTTTATCAATGTGGAATGCTAACATGGATATTCAGTATGTAGCTGACAATTCTATTGCTGTTGCTCGGTATGTCACATCTTACATCACTAAATCTGAGAAAACGGAATTGAAAGAAATGTGGGAAGAGATTTCTCACGAGAAGACTGTCAGTAAAAAGCTATACAGTTTCAGTTTAAAGATGTTATCGCATCGAGAAATTGGGTCATACGAATGCTCAGATAGGTTATCATCTGCAAGTCTGTACTCCAAATCCAGAAGAATAATTTGGGTAAGTTTAGGCCTTGCAGAAATGCGAAATCGGGTACTGAAATCTATTCGAGAAATTGAATGTTTAGCAGAGAACGAACCAGAAAGTACAGACATTTTGAAAACAAATATGTTGGACACATATTACCCAAACAGAAGTCATCATCTTGAGAACATGTGTCTCTATGAAATGCTGCAGAACTACATTTATAAACGGAATGCCACAGAAGACATCAACAATGGAAAATATAAAGTCATTGGTGAGGAAGGATGTTTGGTGAAACAAACAAAAGGAAGTTTGATTAATCACAGGAAGCTGAGTTGCGACACTACTGACAAAAAGGAATTTTACTACTTAGCACTTTTACAGCTGTTTAAACCATGGCGTTCAGAGGATGAATTACTTGGAGATTTTCAGAGCTATGAAGATTCCTTTAATGCATGCAAAGATAACATAGAATGCAGAACTTTCTCAAAGTATGTACAAATGTTAAATGAAGAAATTGGACAAGAAGCTACAATTGCAGCTGAAGTAGCTAGAGACAGTTTTCAAGACAGTCAAAGTTCTGGTACGCTCAGTCAAGATCCCCTAGGACAACCAATCGTAGAAAATGAAGCTGCAATAGCCATGACTGATGTGGAAACAGCTATGAATTAAGCTCAGGAAGATTTAATAGACTTACCAAATTTGGAACAACAACTGAATGATGAACAACAACAAATTTATGAAGAAGTCACAAAACAAATTGATCATGTATTACTACATGAAAATAAAGAGTGCTCATGCACATCATTTGAACCAATCAGAATGTATGTGAGTGGACAAGCTGGAACTGGAAAAAGTTTCTTAATTAAAGCAATTAGAAGCTACCTACAGAAAAAAACGGATTCAACTTTGTATTGTGTTGTTACTGCTCCAACTGGGTTAGCAGCATATAACATTAAAGGAATTACCTTACATCGTTTGCTAATGTTACCAGTAGAGCATGAGAACAAAATAGAATACCACAAGCTAACAGGAAAAGCATGTTTTGAAGTTTCAAGAGTGTTGAAGAAAATTAAAGTTCTCATTATTGATGAGGTAAGCATGGTATCAAACGTAATGCTTGCCTTTGTGCATTTAAGAATGCTGCAAATTCCTAAGACAGACTATGACGTGTTATTTGGAGGAAAACATGTTATAGTTTTGGGGGATCTACTGCAGCTCACTCCAGTTAAAGGACAACCAGTATTTAATACTCTTACACATGAAGACACGAAAAAGTCGTTAGGAAGTATAGGTAATATGAATATTTGGTCATACTTTGAGTACAAAGAACTCATTACCAATATGCGGCAAGCAAATGGTGATGATTATGCAAGTATTCTCAAAGATATCAGAATTGGACTACTCACAGAAAATGGCAGAAAAGCTTTACAGAGTCGATTGCTATGTAATTTGTTTCCAACAGAACAAATAGTTCCAGAGAAAATATACAAGAAAATTGCAGAAAAAAATACTGTAATCTGCTTAATGCCAACACTACATGAATGCTCTATATTCAATGAAGAACTTTTGAAATTGGAAAATGAAGAGATTATGAAAATGGAAGCCGTGGATAAAATACAGCATGAAGGAATAACTATTACATTGACAGGCAAATTGAAAACTAAGGTGGATACTCTAGAGAAAAACATATCGAAAACAGCTGGTTTAGAAAAGAATCTTTATGTATGTATGAACTGTCGAGTAATTTTAAGACGTAATTTGAATGTAGAAAAAGGTTTAGTGAATGGAGCTATGGGTAAAGTTGTGGGTTTTGTTAACTACCAGAAAAAAGATGGAATTGAATTTTTTAAAATAAAATTTGATCAGATTGAAGAGGTTAAAGACATTAGTCGTTGTTCAGTTCGTTTTTTGCTTGTGAAAGACTTATACGTACTTAGGAAGCAGTTTCCGTTTTCTCTAGCATATGCTGTAACTATTCACAAATCTCAAGGATTAACTGTAGATAGTCCTTTTGTAAACATTGGATCTAGTGTGTTTAAAGAAGGTATGGCATATGTTGCTTTGTCACGAGTGAAAAAATTATCTGGTTTATTCATGATAGACTTTGATGACTCAAAAGTTAGTGCTGATGCAAATTGTGTAAAGGAGTATAATAGATTAAGAAGAAGCTATGCTCCTCATTTAGGTCAGTATCCTGTGTTTGAAAAACGTGTTGTTTGTCGGAAAAGGAGAATTGAGAATATCTGTAATGAGGATGTACAGAAGAGAAAACAAAAGGAGAGTGATGTGATTGCAAGCAAAAAGAAAAAGGACAATTTTGAAGAGGTTGTTGGTTGTCATTTTGAAAATAGCTCTGGTGTCAACTGCTACGCTAATGTAGTGCTGAATGTTGTATTTTATCTTGAAAGTTTGCAAGAGCAGATAATACTAAATCATGAAAAAAGATTTTGTTCTCTGCTGAGTTTCCTTTATGAGAAGCTGAGTAATGATAAAACTAAAATAGAAAGTGCTTCTGATGTTAGAAATCTTTTAGATGTATGTTCTGGATGTACACAGTTTACTGAAAATGTCCAGCAAGATGCACAGGAATTCTTAATGTATATGCGTATGGTACTGGAAGATGAAGGGGTAGAAATAGAAAATATGTTTGGTCTCTCTTATAAATGGGAACATTGTTGTGAAAACTGTATGAACACATGCAGCACTAATGTTGATTCTGAAAGGTTCATACATTTAACATTACCAGAGAGTAAATCAGTGACTTTTAGTAAATTAGTTAAAGACGCAAATCACAAATGGAATGTTCGAAATGTAAATCAGAAATGTTATCAACGTTATTTTTAAAGAAATATGGACAGTATATAATTTTAATGATGCAAAGTTGTAGAGCTCATGGAATAAAATTGGACACTTTAATAAAGAAGTTTATAGGAAATCAATTATCAATATCAGGAAAAACTTTTGTTGCAGTTGCAATAATTTTCCATGATGTACCTTCTATAACTTTTGGTCATTACACAGTTTATCTAAAATGTGAAAAAGGCTGGACACTGTGTAATGATTCTCAATTAATTTTCAAGCAACGTTTGCCTGCAGAATTACCAAATTCCTACTTAGGTGCCGATTACGATCCTGGAAAAACCGGGTACGAACCATCGGACGGAGCATATTCCCCGTCCGACGCGTACCCGGTCGTAACAAGATACAAACATGGAAGTACGATTCGCACGGAAATACTATTTCCGTACGAATCGTACAAAATCACCGACCGACGAAAATATACATACAAATGTGATACGGGAAAGCGCCGACGTGACGTCGGGACGCACGCAGCCTGCCATTCATGAACCAGGAAGTACGATTCGCACCGACGTCATCCCGCACGGAGAATATTTTCCGGCAGCCAAAAACTGCCGGGAAATCAGGACGATGCGAACAAGGAGTACCTGCACGTGACGGACAGACATGGACCCGAACCTACGTGTCATCCCGGCCCTCATAGCAGTCGACCTCCTCTACAGGTTACGACGCAGACGCCGCAGAAGGTCAGAACAACAAAGGGAGGGGGGAAAGGGGGGGGCAGGAGCAGGGGCAGGCCACAAAACCCCCACCAAAGTCACACAGCACACATGCCCTGGACATACCTGACCCCCAGGCCCTGGTCACTACGAGGGGGTGGGGGCGTGTCCAGCAAAGCCAGCGTCCGCCACAACGGAAGTGGTTGACGACGTGAACCGGTAACACAACAATACAGGTACGTCCCGTACCCACGCCTTAAGAGCGTGGGTACGAGTCGTACCACGCCCACACCTACATCACCCCAACAATGGCGGGACGGCTGTACCCACGTGGCAAAGGCCTGGGTACGACCCGCACAAGCATTCCACAGCGTGGGTACGGATATGTACAGACCGTACCCCCACCCCCGTATGCATGGAGCGTACCCCCCATGCCAACAGTGTATGTACGGACCGTACCCCCACCCCGTATGCATGGAGCATACCCCCACCCCAACAGTGTATGTACGACCCGTACCCTCACCCGCGTATGCATGGAGTGTACCCCCACCCCAACCGTGTATGTACGACCCGTACCCCCACCTCCGTATGCATGGAGCGTACCCCCATGCCAACAGTGTACGTACGGACCGTACCCCCACCCCGTATGCATGGAGCGTACCCCCACCCCAACAGTGTATGTACGACCCGTACCCACACCCGCATATGCATGGAGCGTACCCCCCATGCCAACAGTGTACGTACGGACCGTACCCCCACCCCGTATGCATGGAGCGTACCCCCACCCCAACCGTGTATGTACGACCCGTACCCTCACCCGCGTATGCATGGAGCGTACCCCCACCCCAACCGTGTATGTACGACCCGTACCCTCACCCGCGTATGCATGGACCGTACCCCCACCCCAACAGTGTATGTACGACCCGTACCCTCACCCGCGTATGCATGGAGCGTACCCCCACCCCAACAGTGTATGTACGACCCATACCCTCACCCGCGTATGCATGGAGCGTACCCTCACCACAACCGTGTATGTACGACCCGTACCCTCACCCGCGTATGCATGGAGCGTACCCCCACCCCAACCATGTATGTACGACCCGTACCCTCACCCGCGTATGCATGGAGCATACCCCCACCCCAACAGTGTATGTACAACCCGTACCCTCACCTGCGTATGCATGGAGCGTACCCCCACCCCAACCATGTATGTGCGACCCGTACCCTCACCCGCGTATGCATGGAGTGTACCCCCACCCCAACCGTGTATGTACGACCCGTACCCTCACCCGCGTATGCATGGAGCGTACCCCCACCCCAACAGTGTATGTACGACCCGTACCCTCACCCGCGTATGCATGGAGCGTACCCCCACCCCAACCGTGTATGTACGACCCGTACCCGCACCCGCGTATGCATGGAGCGAACCCACACCCGTGTATGTTCTAAGCGTACATATCCTGAAATAGGAAGGTTGGGTGCAGAGTCCTCCCAGCAGTGCCCAGTCATAAGAGGGGTGTGTGCAGAGTCCTCCCAGCAGTGCCCAGACACAGGAGGGGTGGGTGCCTAACACTCCCAGCAGTGCCCAGACACAGGAGGGGTGTGTGCAGAGGCCTCCCAGCAGTGCCCAGTCTTAAGAGGGGTGTGTGCAGAGTCCTCCCAGCAGTGCCCAGTCATAAGAGGGGTGGGTGCAGAGTCCTCCCAGCAGTGCCCAGACACAGGAGGGGTGGGTGCCTAACACTCCCAGCAGTGCCCAGACACAGGAGGGGTGTGTGCAGAGGCCTCCCAGCAGTGCCCAGTCATAAGAGGGGTGTGTGCAGAGTCCTCCCAGCAGTGCCCAGACACAGGAGGGGTGGGTGCAGAGTCCTCCCAGCAGTGCCCAGTCATAAGAGGGGTGTGTGCAGAGTCCTCCCAGCAGTGCCCAGACACAGGAGGGGTGGGTGCCTAACACTCCCAGCAGTGCCCAGACACAGGAGGGGTGTGTGCAGAGGCCTCCCAGCAGTGCCCAGTCATAAGAGGGGTGTGTGCAGAGTCCTCCCAGCAGTGCCCAGTCATAAGAGGGGTGGGTGCAGAGTCCTCCCAGCAGTGCCCAGACACAGGAGGGGTGGGTGCCTAACACTCCCAGCAGTGCCCAGACACAGGAGGGGTGTGTGCAGAGTCCTCCCAGCAGTGCCCAGACACAGGAGGGGTGTGTGCAGAGGCTTCCCAGCAGTGCCCAGACACAGGAGGGGTGTGTGCAGAGTCCTCCCAGCAGTGCCCAGACACAGGAGGGGTGTGTGCAGAGGCCTCCCAGCAGTGCCCAGACACAGGAGGGGTGTGTGCAGAGTCCTCCCAGCAGTGCCCAGACACAGGAGGGGTGGGTGCAGAGTCCTCCCAGCAGTGCCCAGACACAGGAGGGGTGGGTGTCTAACACTCCCAGCAGTGCCCAGACACAGGAGGGGTGCGTGCAGAGTCCTCCCAGCAGTGCCCAGACACAGGAGGGCTTGGGTGCCTAACACTCCCAGCAGTGCCCAGACACAGGAGGGGTGTGTGCAGAGTCCTCCCAGCAGTGCCCAGACACAGGAGGGGTGTGTGCATAGGCCTCCCAGCAGTGCCCAGACACAGGAGGGGTGTGTGCAGAGTCCTCCCAGCAGTGCCCAGACAAAGGAGGGGTGAGTACCTAACACTCACAGCAGTGCCCCTGCAAAGAAAAGGGTGGAGTACCCACAGATCCAATGCCCACAAATGTCAGTCAGGTGCACAAAGATCCTGCAGTACATGTACCACATGTGTGCGAGGCTGGGAGTATACACATGCATAGCGCCGAAAAGAAAACATGTCCACATGAAGTCATGACAACAGTCTACATACACAAGTACAGTGACCACCAAGGACGCCACGAATGATGCAGGTGGAGACATCGCTCAGCATGCATGGCCCAAGTCTAACGAGTCCGTCACACACCCAGCCAATGTAGACACAGCTCAGCACCACATATTGGAATGACCCTGCAGGGAAGATGTCAGGTTACACAGAGGAAGGAACACACCTTGGGACGATGTCACCATGCAGTAACTGCTTACATGAACAAAGTTATGTAGCCAACAGCTTGTGATGGCACACAGATACCAGGATCCACCCTATGACCAGCACAAGACTACAATTCCCACACACCCAACACATTATCACCACCCAAAATAATGGAGCAGGTCCACCAACAGCAATACCAGACAGACATTAGTGTACTAAGGAAAAAGAAATTGCTGTATTCATTATCCAAAAATCTGTTTGTCCCTTGAAAGTTCAAAATGTACAATGCCCATAGGGCAATCCAAAGTTCAAATCCAGGTGGGGGACACAGTGGGACGCGTGTCCCCTAGCTTGCCTGCACAGTCAGACTCCTTCGTCTTCCAGAGGGGGGGGGCATCATGTGGGGGGGAAGGACCAGGCACCGCAGGGACATGAGGGTGAAGGGTAGGCGTCGTGGGTGCAGGGATGGAGGACTCCAGCACAGGGGGTGGGGCAGCGCCAAAGGCGGAGGCCAGGATGGCGCTGCACACCTTAGCAAGGTCCTCCAGCGACTCCCCTGCACCCGAAGGAACCACAGGCCCCAAGGAGGGGGGGGTCAGAGGGATGGGTCGCAGCGCCACCGGGGGAGGGTGTGGACGGGGGGACTCAACCACCCTGACCGGGGACTCCCTTGACCGCTTGCGGGGTGGTCTCACTGTGGGGCTCAGGGACAGAGCGGCCATGAAGGAGTCTTTGCTGGATATGTGGCCAGGAGAGCTGAGGGGAGGGGATTTGGAGGGAGTGGATTTGGTGGAATGCGGACTCCCACTCTGGCTGCGTGTCTTACGTTTGCCCCCCGACCCAGTGGGTGTGCCTACTTCACCCTGTGTGTGCGTGCCAGGAGGTGTGCGTTTGACCTTCCCTGCTGGTGTGGTGCCTGTGTCTGTTGTGGTGGGTGCATGCTGACGTCTGGGTGTACGTGGGACAGGCATGGGAGTGGGAAGTGTGGATGGGTCAGGGGTAGGGGGTTGGACGAAGCGCTGCAGGAGACCCACTGCTGCAGTCAGTGTCGAGTCAATTGACCTCAGCAAGTTGCGTTGGTCAGCCTGCGATGAGAAAATGCCCTCCAAGTATGCCTCCATGTTGTTCAGCACTTGGCTGTGGCCATGGAGGACATTAAGCATCGCAGCCTGACCAACCTGCAACTGCCGCTGGATGTCCACAGACTCGGCATTGGCAGCAGCAGTGGAGACAGGGGCAGGGGGTGCGGTGCCTGGCAGGAAGGAGACATGTGGTGACCGGGCACGCTGGGAAGGGACACGAGCAAGTGGGAGGCGGCTGATGGCAATGGAGGGGCGGGGAGAGATGTTGTGCCGCTGTCAGCTGCTGGTGCAGCCTCCGCCCACTCGGAGAGCTCATCCTCGGACCCGTCAGCTTCATATTCTGTGGTGGCACTGGACAGGTCCTCGGCCTCACTCTCCTCCGCCTCAGTTCCACTCGATGTGCCAGCCAAGATGTCACCGCTGGCACTGGTGCTCGGTCCCTCCGCTCCGTCTGTGCTGATGTCTCCCTCCGTGTCCCCCGACGATGCTGTGGGCAAGGTGAAGAGACAGCAATTAATCATACACCTGTATACATATGTCACATGAGTCCAATCTACATAGGTTACAGTGCATAGCCTGAAAAGAAAGATGAGTAACATCTACAAAACAAGGTACATATGTAGGGCATGCAACACACAGTTGGTTGACCCACCATGCCACTGAAAAACTATGGAGAGCATGACACAATAGCAAATGACATGAAATGGATTTTGACAGAGGAGCCAGGCTCTGGGGACAATCCAGCACTGCATCTGCACCACACAGCGTTGCCGAAAATAGGGATGAGCAGGGACCATATCCATGAACTTGAGGCACATGCTGCATAGGTAATACTGAAAACATGCCCACCATGACTGGCTCACTGCACCTTGAGTGTATGTCCAGACAAACATCACACACTGGCCAGACCTAGCAAGGAGATATCAGGTTTTGACATGTAGGCTTTGCCCGCACCAACCACCCCCTACATGAGACAATTTGTTGAGACACAGGAAGCACTTACATCTCTTAGTCTGGGTGAAATACACATGGGCTGGATAAATGCAAGATTGGACACAAAATACCCAAGGTGCGCCTGTCCAAATAATCATGTACAAATGGTCATCATCAGATGATTGTAACAAGACACACAGGCACTGGCCACCGTGAGTATGAACAAGGAAAATCAGGTTAGGCTGTACAGTGGACACTTGTACTACATTTTACGTCAATATACATGGTGCCAGGGGACAATGGCACAGAGCACAACCTATGCTGTAGACACTGAGAGTGACCACATTTTGTGATGACACACATGACACCTAGGAAAATATGCCCCAGGGGACAGTAGTGGCCATACAACTCCATGGTCCTGAATGGGAATGACTGCAACACACGCCACCATCCCTGCACCATGCGTATCGCACACTCATGCACATCATGTCACAGGCCACAACATAGGACATGCGTGCTGTAAGGCATGACACTTGAGAGACTAACTCCCATGTCTGGACTCAGCATCAGTGCCAACTGACATGGAACCCACAAGTACTGAACTGGACAGGGCACAGGCAAGGTCCCAAAACCTGTTACACACCACCCCCACACATGATGCTACAGGCATTGTTCACGTGGATAAAGTGCCAGCCTAGATAACCTTGTGAAGGAGTGACTACACACAGACCAGGGAACACATTGCAAGGAGGGGAAGGGAGGCAAGAGAGCACCGCTATACTGTGGGTAACCGGATCTGCACAGCACCTTTAAACCCTGGCAGTGTATCCATGCAACTGTGCACTTACAAATGCTGGTGACACACAACAAACACACATGTACCTACCCCCTTCCTGCTGCTGTTTCTCCTGTAAGCGCCTGTCCAAGTCTGGAAAGACCACCGCCAGCACACGCTTGTGGATGTGGGTCAGACGGCGGCGCCCGCGGTTCTTATGGGTCTCAGGTGAGTCCCCCAGCAGGACCCGAGCGATCCTCCGCGTCCAGCACCAGATATCCTGCCAGCGTTTTCTCACCTGGGCCAGGCGCCGCTTGCGACCCTCCGTCCTCCTCTCGGCACTGACGGCGTTCATCCAGATCTGCTTCTTGGCAGAGGCGCCTACCTGTGAGGATGAACAAGTGACACTACATCAATACACCTGGCACATGTCACAGAGACACATATTAGAAAAAATTTGCTGTTTACAACAAGGCATAGTATGCATCCAACGCATTGCACCTTTGTCATAGGGACATGATCCTCTGGGGAAGGGCAAAAGCAGTATGTGCCATTGAAAGTACACAGGTGGAATGAGGGCAATGACACAATCAATGATCCAGGCTCACACTGTGCATCACAAGCTACACCAGGATTATGTGCAGCACCTCTAAGCAGTCACATGCCACAGGCCACTGACGCTACCTCAGCAGAGTACACAGACACAGACAGGCACAGGACATTCGCCTGCCATTGCCAAATGCAGCGACAAACCTCACTCTGCACATGTGCCACTAGACGGGGAGGCTCACAGGTGTGGGGCTGGCTCTGCACATCAGACACACAGCACTGCTCCCTGCTCACATCAGATGGGCAGGGTATATCCATCCCTCATGCAGCCCGGGTGCTACACTCCACATATGCACCCACCCACATGACAGGGGACTTACACACACACCGATGTCCAGGGTACGAACACATCATGTGGACACTCTCAGCACAGGTACACAGAACTAACACACATCTGTGGGTACAGTCACCTGTCACACTGGGCTGACCACATAATCACATGAGGACTGTAGAGGCTACATTCCCAGGAGGATGAGACAGGCAGAATGTGGCATGCACCATGCAGTGATTGTCACAGTAAACACAATGCAAGTGAGGACAGCAGACATGCACCACAGCATGCTCTGGCTGGGAGACATCAGGCATTCCCCCCACTGGGACCCCCCTACAGTACATTGCATGTGTGTCACACCTGGACACAATGCCAGAAGTCACAGTCACAAAAAAGGGACACAGTCTGTGCTAGTAGACTCTGCACTGACCTGATACCCTTGTCGCCCATACAGCAGGGGGTACTGTGGGAGGATCACATCCAGTAATGCCAGGTTCTCCTCCAGGGTGAAAGGCTGTGCCCTCTCCACAGACCTTGACATGGTTCCAGGGAATCAGGAGCAGCAGCTGGGTCGTAGAATCCAGAGATGTGCAGGCAAGTGCTCTCTCATGGGACCTGGTTGCCTTATATCTGCCTTGCTGGCCTGTTTCATGCACAGGAGTACAGAGTGATTGGTCACTCACATTTGCATCCTATGTTTCCTCCAATCCCTTCAAACCTAGCACAGTCAGTGGGTTTTTATTGTTTTTTTTCTTGAGCATGATGTCAACTCCAGAACCACATTGCAACAAAGTAGATTCATTCAAACTGACTTCTGCTGTGCACCTGCAGAAAAAAATGCATACTTTAAATTTGGTCTCCATGACAACCAGCATGCATGTAGGCCTTTATACTTGTCCCTCATGTGTCCCCTATGTATTTTGGAGTTTCACACACAGGTACGGTGCGTTCCGGGGCCCTAGGGCACCCCAAATGCATAGCAACGGCCCGTACAGGCGTGTGTACGGTCCGTATCACTATGGGTACGTATACGCGAGCACACCCATAGTGATAGTGAGCGTACAGGCGTGTGTACGGTCCGTATCACTATGGGTACGCATACGCGAGCACACCCATAGTGATAGTGAGCGTACAGGCGTGTGTACGGTCCGTATCACTATGGGTGTGCTCGCGTATGCGTACCCATAGTGATACGGACCGTACACACGCCTGTACGCTCACTATCACTATAGGTACGCATACGCGAGCACACCCATAGTGATACGGACCGTACACACGCCTGTACGCTCACTATCACTATGGGTGTGCTCGCGTATGCGTACCCATAGTGATACGGACCGTACACACGCCTGTACGCTCACTATCACTATGGGTGTGCTCGCGTATGCGTACCCATAGTGATACGGACCGTACACACGCCTGTACGCTCACTATCACTATGGGTGTGCTCGCGTATGCGTACCCATAGTGATACGGACCGTACACGCGTGCGTACGCTCACTATCACTATGGGTACGCATGCGGCAGCACTCCCATAGTGATAGGGAACGTACACAGGCCCTCTGAGTGAATGTACGGTGCCTTTCATACATCACAGTGGTGACAGGCAGCACAGAGGAAGGAATAGAGCTGACATACTTGTCCATGGATGGACATCAAGGCATTGTCTGGGCAGTACTACATGTGTGGGGCACATGTGTGAAAGGCTGTGATTTGGCACATTACTCCTGAGTCGAGAAGGCAATAGATGTATGATGAGATGTGTACAGATGTTATGTGTGACTGTGCAATATGTGCCAGGCATGCCCTTAACTCCTTTGACATGTGTGCATGTCGTACTGCACACTTGGGATGAGCGTCACTGGCATGGCACAATCAACAACACACGCAAGTGTCCCCTGATGCCCGCTACAGGGTTACCACACCAGACATGTGACTACCCACGATGCACGATGTGTCTATGTCATGTATGTGTGGTGTGTTCCCATTAGCTTGATGTTGGTGCTCCCTCAAAAGCATCAGCTGTTGCAGCAACCAACATGTGTCTGTGTGTAGATGGACATGGCACACTGTTACGCACACCAGGCCACATGTGGTATCGGATGTGAGGTGCGTATGTATGCATGGGACACGGAGTAGCGTAACAAGGACATGTCTGCATCCTCTCAATGTATGTGTGGTGAGTCATTACATGTACACCTTATTGGCAAGGTGTGTGGGCTGTCCTAGTGTAATGTCATGTGACCTGTGGCTCTAGTGTTCCGCTGCCTGTCTCTGAAATCGACATCCTACTTCTGCTGATGTGTTGATGTATGTCACTCCTGTGTTGCGTCTGGCTGTTCACTTACTCTGGGACACAGCTAATCCCATGCCATGGCATGTGGAGGTTCACAATCTCCGTGTGTAGCTGGGTCTTGGTAGGAGTGTCACCTGGCAGCCATACGTGTCCAGGGCATGTGGCACATACCTGACTCCGTATGTAGCATATGTGTATTGACAGATTAACATGTGCTCAGTACAAATAAATTGTTGTTGTAGTGCACTCACTCTTCCTTGTCACTTCCAAATTACTGCAGAGCGCCGCCTCTTCCCCGACCAATTCCGGACTTGGCTGACATGCGGCAGAATGACTGTATACGGTGCTACCGCTTCCCCCAACCGTTGATTGAGGAGTTGACGGCAAGGCTGGCACCACACCTGCAACCGCTGCACAGGTATCCTACGGCACTGACACCTAAGCTGAAGGTAATGGCAGCCCTACATTTTCTTGCCACGGGTACCTTTCAATATACCATAGCTCATGTTGGTGGCATGTCCCAGAGCATGTTCAGCCGTGTGCTGCATGATTTCTTAGAGGCCATGTTGCTTCACCTGGATGAGTTCATCCATTTCCCAACTCCTGAACTGTTGACTGGGGTCAAGCGTGGATTCTATGCCCTGGGAGGGATGCCCCATGTCATTGGGTCCATAGATGGGACACATGTGGCTTTGGTACCACCATAGGCACAGGAGGTAGCGTACAGGAATCGCAAACACTACCACTCCATCAATGCCCTTGTGGTGTGTCTGTCCAACATGGTGATTTCATATGTCTGTGCTCGTTTTCCAGGATCAGCACACGATGCCTACATCATGAGGCGTAGCAGGGTGCCTGAAATGATGACGCAGCTGCGCAACGAACGAGCATGTGTTGTTGGTGGGTACACTCTGTCTGTCCTGTATTTTGCATAGACTTCCAGCACGACCGCTTCTCCTGTCCTACTTATGTCCATGTGGTTTCCATGTAGGGGACGCTTGCTATCCCAACATGCCATGGCTGATCACACCTCTCCGCAACCCCATCACGCCGGCCCAGCTCCGCTAAAACACCGCCCATGGCCGGACAAGGCGAGTGATAGAGAGGACATTTGGCCTCCTGAAGAGCCGATTCAGATGCCTCCACAAGACCGGCGGCGCCCTCCCATATGCCCCGGCGAAGGTCTGCAAAATCTTCATGGTCTGCTGCATGCTGCACAACATGGCAGTTGAGAAAGCTGTGCCACTCATCCTGGATCAAGATGATCAGGACCATCCACCCGTGGAGGACGAAGGGCTTGGCAATGGGGCTAATGATGTGGAGGATGTGGTTCCGCAAGAGGACATCCGGAGTCGGCTCATACGCGACTTCTTTGCTTAGTGGTGAGTACCAGTGTCTGAGTGTGCACGCATTGGTCCCCGTGTGGCATGTGTTGCGATGTGTGTGTCCATCTGCATGTATGCCACGTGAGTCAGAGGTGTGTGTGGATGTGTCACTGGAGTGATGGTGCCAGTGATGAGTGTATTTCCCCAGTCATAATTGTGACCTAGCATGTTGTCATCCTTACATGTGTCGAGTACATGCACATGCAAGTGGCTGTGCTTTTTGTGGCTGACTTCTTGTGTGTCTCTCATCCCCAGGTACTTGTGCATGCCGTCTGCTGGTTGCCATGTTGTGGCACTGCTATTCCTCATGGACACGTCATCGTGTGCTGACTCAGCGTTACACGCATGGACAAGTTTGGAAGTCTCCTTAAGGTAAGGGATGCATCAGGGGTGTATTGGGTGTGGCAGTTGTTTACGATGTGTGCACACTGCCCCAGTCGATGTTTGGTTCCTCTGCAGACATGTCGCATCACCATTGGACACATGACATGTAGCTGGGTACACCTGAATAGATGGTCAGACTTGTTGACAGTCATCTGTGATGGGATAGTGGATTGTGATGATGGCATCAATGTGTGTAACACTGCCCTCGGACACATACGGTTTGCATTGGCTTGACATGGTGTGGGACTTCCACATCAGAGGATCAATGGTGTATGGCACCCTCTCCGTGAGCAGCAGGGGGTGTTTAGCTGTTAGCCGACACTTGTGTGCCAGTTCCATGGCTATCACGCATTTGTGCTGCAGAAGGGGGGTTCCAGTGTTGGACCCACATGTTACTCCACATGACCTGTGTATGTGTACTCCGAGTTGCCTCTGCATTCCCGAATACATGAATAATAAAGGTGTCCCTATGCCTCCAAGGTGCCTATTCTCAGTCAATGCTGGTGTGTTGCCACGGTGCATACGGCATGTCTGGCATGGTTTTCCGTGATAGTGGCTATGTGTCTATGTGTCGAGTAGCAAGATGCAAGCTGTTTGTGTGGGATTAGACTGTGTATTGTGCATGATGTCCATGACTGTGTGGGTATTGTGACATGTGCCATCCCCATGCATCCAACGTTGGCCAGGCCACCATTCTCTGCATCCACCTGACTCAAGCTTGCAGGACATGGTTCTGCCACCTGTCCACACATACCTGGGTGCCCCCCAGGACACTCCACATGATCCCTGACCTCTGCGCATGGCTGTCGCTGTACTCAATATGTCTGTCGGCACGGTTGTGCGGCCACCCCCTCAGCTGGTTGGGCCCATCACGGGTGTGTATGGTGCTCCATGTCTGTGTTGCCTAATACATTGTGACCCATGTGTGTCCTGTGCCAGACTCAGGCCCCAGGGTGTGGATGGTTGAAGTCATATGAGAACTCAGGCATGGTTAGACTTAACAAGACACATGTAAGGTAATAATGCAAAATGTAGGCATCATCTCATTATCGTGTAACTTTTTATTTTTGTTGGGGTACGTGGGGGGGTATGACATGAGGGGCTTTCCGGGTGTGTGGAATCCAAAGTTCACTAGGGGAGTTGATGTCCTTGCCATTGGAAATCCTCAGAGTCCATGCCACAGTCTTTGTCAACATTGGTCAGACAGTGACCAGCAAGTCCATGTGGCAGAGAATGTCTTTTGCTGATGTGCTGCAGTTGGTCCAGTGGGCCAGGTGCCAGGCCAGGTGTCCTGGGAGATGGTGCTGTTGCGCCGACCCTCACGGTCTTTTCCGTGGACGACCCGCCCTCCTGCGGGAACCCTCAGAAGCAGGCCGTGACGATGTTTGGGATGCTCCGTCGGATGTCTCCTCCTCCTCCTGATCCCTCCCTGTGGGTGGTGATGTTCTACGCCTGGTGGCACAGGGAGGGTTGCCCATGTTGTCGGCTATCCGACGGAGTGTACGGTGAATTCCCGTGAACACCGTCACGAGCTCAGCCTGTCTGTCCTCCATCCGCCCTTGGTGTCGCAGTAGACAGGCATGTTGCTCCGCATGTTGCTGGGCCTGCTGGGTCTTGATCTCCTCGAGGATGGACACAACCTGGGCCATGCCCGTGGTGTCCTGCCGGTATGTGTCCAGGATGTTTCTGACATGGGAATATACCGGTTCCGCAGCCAACTAATCAGGCTCGCGCCTCCGCCGTCCTCCACTCCCACCACCCCTGCCCACTTGCACCTGGCCTACCCTTGTGGGCACATCGGGTCTCCGGGACCCCTGAGGGGTGGCATTAGCGTTGTCGCCTGCCTCCTCCTGGGTGCCCGGTACACCGTGTTCCTCCTGGTCAGCCTGGGTGCGTTGTGGTGGTGGGGCAGGGATCCTGCGTGTCTCCTGGGATGTGGCAGGAGTGGGGGTGGTGGTTGGCCCAGTTGTACCTGACGCAGGTGCTGCAGGTGGTTGGACACCAGAGGGGCCAGGTTGGTCGGGGTCATCCACAGAGTGGTGAGAGTCGTCGCTGCCGGTGGGTCCATCATCCCGCAGAGCCGGGTCCTGTGAGTCTTCCCCCCCAGTGTTGGGGGGTGATCCACGACGTTGACCTGTGTGTGAGAGAGACAATGTTAATTTTGTTCCATGCAACATCCATGTTTCATTCGTTTCTAAGTTGGCACATTTCCTCTGGGAATTTGGATATGTCTTGCATTCCACTCACAGTGCACTTGTGCATGGGTATGTCCCTTGGCCACAGCTTTTGAGACTTTACCTATGTGTGGCACAGTCTTACTTGCTGCGTCAATTGTGACTGCAGTCAGCAGTGGAGTGAGCAGGTGTGGCGAGCCATGCATTGGCGCCTTCCGTGTTGCACTGTACGTGGGCACATGGAGTTGTTCCACACACTTATATAATGCAGGTAGCTGGTGTTGTGCTCGTGCACAGGTTGAGACATGGCCCAGTGTTTTGCCATGGAGAAGAGAGGGGGATTCAGGCACTGGCCACCCTTGTCTACATGCACGCAGTCTACCTGCTGACGAGCAGACATTCCCACACCCCACAAGGCTGAATTGGTCTCCCTGTGTGTCCCTTTCTCACTCCCTCTCTGTCCCCCTCTCCCTCCCTCCCTGTGTCAGCCTCCTCCCTCTGTCCGTCTCCCTGTGTCTTCCTCCCTCTCTCTCCCCCTCTCCCTCCCTCTGTGTGTCACCCTCTGTCACCTCAGCCCAGCTTCCTAGGCACACACTTTTTGCAGATCTTTGAATGGCCCTTGGCTTGTTGATGTGAGCTTGTTTCTGATCTCCAGGCACCCATTGGGTGTAGTGTCTGTGTCTGCGCTGCTGCTGTGGTGGTGTGTGCTGCCACTCTTTCACAGTGTTGGCTGTTCATTAGCTGCTGTCATGTGCAAAAACGTGCCTTCGCCCCCATGTCTTAATGCAAGGCATCTGCCATTTGCTGGCAAGTCTTTCCTGTGTGGGGACACACTGTTTGTCTGGCTGTGACCTAGGCCATATGGGCAGAGGGCATTGTTGTCTGCTTCTGAGTTGCACTATGTGATTTTTGGGGCACGCACTCCCGCCATCCGGCTTACCGTGTCTTGTGTTGCTGTTTTCTGTGGCCTGTGACTTGGCATGGTCCAGCTGGATGCATGGGGCATGGTGGCGCTAGTGGCATGTGCGTGTTCATGGAGTGTGGTTGAGTCATGCGATAGCTTGGGGTGGTTGCGTGCCTGATTGTGAGTTTGGTTGTGGATGACGTTCCCCCCATGTGAGGTGAGTTGTTTGTGTACTCACCCGGCTCTCGGAGTCCTTCTACTCCGTCCACTGACACCACCGGCAGTATGGCCATCACCCTCTCCTCCCAGGGATGGTATTGTACGGGTCTGCGGGGCGGCCCTCCTCCAGTGATGTTGGCCTGGTTGTGTTCGTTGGTCATTTTGGCTCGGACCCTCCTCCGCAGATCGTACCACCTGGCTTGGCATTCATGCCTGGTCCTTCTGGTGGACGCAACAGCATTCACAGCATCGACAATCCTCTGCCACATGGCTGTTTTTTCGGAAATGCTGGTCTGTCTGACCAATGTTCCAAAGAGGTGTGGCTCGACTCTGAGGATTTCGTCGACAAGGACCTCCAACTCTTGGCTAGTGAACTTTGGATTCTTGTTAGTGGGCATGGTGAGGGGTGTGGGTGTGGATGGTTGTGGGTGTGTGGGTGTGGTTGTGCAGGTGTGTGTGTGAATGTGATGAGGGGGTGTTTGTGAAGGTGGGTGTGTGAAGGTGTGCAAGTGTAAGGTGTAGTAAAGGTTCAAGTATGGTGCTGTAGGTTGTCTGTTGGGTCTGGCAGCAGTGAGTCTGTTGCAAAGGCTCATGGTTTGTGTCTGTGGGCCCTTTTTATTAGTCCATTGGTGGGTGTGGCTGTGTTTGAACTTTGGGTGGGTGTGCGCTCCATACGTACGCGGGTGAGGGTACGGGTCGTACATACACTGTTGGGGTGGGGGTACGCTCCATACATACGCGGGTGTGGGTACGGGCCGTACATACACGGTTGGGGTGGGGGTACGCTCCATACGTACGCGGGTGTGGGTACGGGCCGTACATACACGGTTGGGGTGGGGGTACGCTCCATACGTACGCGGGTGAGGGTACGGGTCGTACATACACTGTTGGGGTGGGGGTACGCTCCATACATACGCGGGTGGGGGTACGGGCCGTACGTACGGGGGTGTACATACACGGGTGGGGGTACGTCTCGTACATACACGGGTGTACATACACGAGTGTACATTCACGGGTGGGGGTACGTCTCGTACATACACGGGTGTACATACACGGGTGTACATACACGGGTGTACATTCAGGGGTGGGGGTACGTCTCGTACATGCACGGGTGTACATACACGGGTGGGGATTCGACTCGTACATAGGAGGGCTGGGGGAAGTGTTGGGCGCGTATGCGGGCACATGTCTCCTTGGTTGCTATGGGAGTTCGGTGCGGACGGTGTTTTTTCCATCCAGTTGTAACATCGGACGCACGGGATGGATCGTACTAGCGCGGTCAGACTTCACTTTTCACATTTGTACGGTAAATCGTCCGAGGATGTGTCGGACACATTTTCCGACCCGAGGACATGTGGGGAATAATTCCCAATGCGATTCGTATGGAGTTTTTCCCATGCGAATCGTACTTGGCAGTTTGTACGGCACTTGTACGATTCGTACGGTAAAAAGACCGGATACGAGCCGTACGGGGAATTTTTTTCCAGGATCGTAATTGGCACCTTAATTTTTTTAATATCAAAATTTTAGATACAAATTGCGGCATCTGAAGAAACCATTATTTCGATTTTTATAGGATTACCATTGGATATTTCACCTAAAAAGGGTTTAAAAATTACCATTTGGCCTCATGGAGAGGTAAATGTTTCTATTGTGGACTTCTTTGACAGATATTATTTTAGTGTATGTGCTTAAGCAACAAGATTTACAGACGTTATTTATTGCAAATAGTTATTGTTCTTAGAAGATATTTTTAATATATATGTTACATTTCTATCAAGGTATGTTTTACTGAGGATAGATTCAGGGCTTTTTTAAACAATCTTTCAGATTGTTTATTTTTTTGCCCGCTGTTAAGTGATGAATGCAATTGATATCACTATTTTCAGTGAAATTCAATATATTCTGAAAACAGCAAAAAAAGGGCAACAAATTACTTTGTTAAATATGAAAATATGTGTACTGTATTCTAAAATGTATTGTTAAATATTACTACTTTTTTTCAGATCGAGAAAGAAAATTTAGGAAATTGAATCATTTTTTCTTGCAATTAAAAAAACCCATTTATTTCTAATTAAGTTATTTTGTTGGTCAGGTAGGTTTAAAATATCTGTATTTCTCACCCCTGCTCCCTTTTGTTCACTTCTCCTCACTCTACTTTTCTCATTCCCCTTCTCTCTCTCTTCTTCCTTTACTGCTCTTTCGTATCTCCCTCACTCCTTCTCTACTACTCCCCTAGGTTTACTGCCTCCATCACTATTTTTTCAACCATGTTTCTCTCCCTGTCTCCATATGTCTCAGTCATTCTAACTGCCTTACTCCTTCTCAGTTCCTTGCTCTCTGTCTCTGTTTCTGTCTCTCTCCCTTTGTCTGTCTTACCCTTAATTTCCTTAACATCTCTGGGGCAGATTTAGAAGCCCCCTGCGCCACCACTACGTCACTTTTCATGATGTACTGGTGACGCAGGGGGCTCCTCCATATTTACAAGGAGAGGAAAAGCCACCCTGCGTGACTTTTCCTCTCCTCGTAAATACAGCCACTTCACACGCAGCACTGTGCGTTGAAGGGGCGTTCAATGGGTGTTGTTGTGGGTGTTCCCACGCAAGACCCATAGAACTAGACACATCTCCAGATTTACGAGAAATCGTAACTCTGGAGATGCGTGTGAATGCTACGCCACCCTAGAGGTGGCGTAGCGAGGCGCAACGAGGAGAAATCTTTTCATTTCTCCTTGTTTTTTCCTCTTTCAGTGCGTGCTGCATGCTACAGCACGCATTGAAAGAGGAAAAAGCCTCTTGTGATTGTTTTTGTGCAGGAAGGTGTCCTTCCTGCAGAAGAACAATCTCCCCACCACGCAGGCATCCTTGCAGCATGGTGCAAGGGAGCCTGCACCGGCGCATGGCTGCAGTTTGTGCGCCAGCGCAGGGGAAGCATAGAGATGCGATATATTCTTGTAAATATGTTGCATCTCTGTGCTTCGAAACTAACGCAGCACAGCGCAGCAAAATTACTTGCTGCGCCGTGCTGCGTTAGTTTGTTATAAATCTGCCCCTCTGTTTCTACCACTCCTCCTCTCTCCATCACTCATTTTCTATCTATGTTAATTTTTTAACCTTCTCTGTCATTCTCCTTCCCTCACCTTCCGTAACTGTCACTATCCTTTACTCATAGTCACTCCTATTCTCCTACTTCACTTCCTCCTGTCTGTATCTCACACCCCTTCACCTTTTCGCATTCTTTCCTTCACTCTCCCTCACTCTGCTTTGCTCATTGAAATCCTGACTCCCTTTCTCTCACTCCAGTTTCCTAAATCCCTCCATCCCCTCACTCCCCATCTCTCACTTTCTCTTACCCCCTTTTTTAATCCTCATACCTGTTATCTCACCATCACTCCACTTCGCTTACTTTCAATCCCTTTACCCTGCTGTACTTCATCCGCTTCGTCTGTTACTCCCTTTTCCTTTCTCCGTCCCTTACTCCCCTTTTCTCACTCCCCCCTCCCTCTCTCTCCATTACTCACTGCCATTCAATTACTCATTCACTCTTCTTACCTGTATCCTCTACCCTTAGTCCTTTTGTTGCAGTCAGTCTTTCACTTCCCTTTCATGACTGATTATACTTTCCTTTTCTCACTCATTCTGTCAGTCCTTTCCTCCTCTTCACTCAGTCATTTCAATCATTCATGTATACACTACACATTCATTCAATAAAATTACAACACAGTATATTAGGAATATAGCTCTTCTTGGAGAAGTGAAGTGAGTTCTGAAAAGAACAGGTTTTTTTGTCTTTTTTGTTTTGTTTTGTTTTTTAGTTTTTTTAACAATTTTGTATTTTTTTTGATTTTTTTAGAGCAGCAAAAAAAAACAGGGAATGAAAAACTGTTCAACAGGAACAAAAAAGAAATTGAAAAAATTATGGGGTGGAGCATGTGTGCTGCTGTATTTTGTTCTCTATTAAGTTGATGCTGCTCTCACCATAACAGAGAACAACATTGCACACATTGCACCGTATATGAACCTTCTGGAACAGAGGGTGGATATCCAGAGGTCTTGAAGCAGGTGAATCTGCGGCCGCAGATGATGTGCTCGGCTGAGCTCCTGGAGGGTTGTCTCTTGTGGCTCTTGTAGATTCACGAGCATAAGCCACAGGATGCACTTTTTGGAAGTGCCTTAACATAGAATAAATACTAAAGGAGTATTTTTTTTTTGGATCTCCTCTAGATAAGACAACTCCACAAACAGTGCAGGTGACTTTTGGGGCATTCACCTTCTTCTGTCCCTCTGGAAAAGTAAAGAACTTCCATATGAATGAGTCCTTTTGTTTCCTCTGGCTTGGTGGCACAAAGGTCTCCTCTTCACTCTCTGTAGAAGATTGCTGTTCTGCCATTTTCACGAAGTGGTAAAGCTGTTCAGCTCCTTCTCCCAGGAAATAAGAAGAAATAATGAGGGGAGTGGGTGTGGTGTTTGGAACTGAAACTACTATGAACCAATGAAAAGTGTTGTTTCGTAATCACATGATTTACCGTGCGCGCACGTAATACGCACGCATGCGCACACGGAGCACGCATGAAGCACGCACGCATGCGCACACGGAGCACGCACGGAGCATGCACGCATGCGCACACGGAGCACGCACGGAGCACGCACAGAAGTGCACACGGAGACGGTGAAAAACCCTAAAAAAAAAAAACTCTTTTTAGTTTATGGAAGATATTAACTATGCTGTTCAACTTTATCCAAATTTAAAAAAAAAGAGCTGAGCCATTCCATTCCATATTACAGGATACAGTCAATCTATAACTATATATATAGTTAGTTTATTGTAAAATAAATATATAAAAAATATAATAATACATACATAAATTAGCATTTAAAAAAACTTGCAAATTCACTAAAAAACCATAGGTTTCACACACGTTATAGTTAGGAATTAGCATTTAAAAAACCTTTGAAATTCACTGAAAAAACCATAGGTTTCACACACGTTATAGTTTGGAATTAGCATTTAAAAAACCTTGCAAATTCACTGAAAAAACCATAGGTTTCACACACGTTATAGTTAGGAATTAGCATTTAAAAAACATTGAAAATTCACTGAAAAAACCATAGGTTTCACACATGTTATAGTTAGCTGGACATTTCACTCGTACAAAACCATTGAAATTTCCCCGTTATAGTTAGATCAGCTAACTATAACTCGCGCGCCCGCAATCCACTGCTGATGACGTCACAAATTACATCACTCATGACATGGTCAGTGACATCACTCATGACATCACTCATGACATCTCAAATAACATCACTGATGACATCACTGATGACGTCATCCATGTGATAAATTACCACATCTTCTCACACCCTAATATAACCTTTGATACACCGACTCAAAATTTCAGAGTTCCATTCTCAAAACCATACATACTCCAATACCAATAACTACATACCCACTTATTAACTCTTAGGTCTACATACACCTCCACTCATTCACCTGCACAGTCACTCATACTTACAGTCACTCCATACAAGACTATCATATGCATTTATACAACTATATAGACACTCACACAACACCAATCATCCATTGAGGCACTCTCACACCTAGTCAGTCATGCAAATAATCACACTCCCATTTACTCACCTATGCGGTTATACACACTCAAGTTCACTTACTCATAAAAATAGTACCACATTCTTACGCTCTTATAGAATCATTGATACAAGCACACACTCATCCATACAGTCACTCTCACAATCACACACTCTCACATCTACCCACTTATATACTCTTACACGCATATATACTGCCTTTCACAAATGTAGTTATTCACAAATGTACCACTGAGATATACATTCAATCCCTAATAAACCCATACATACACTCACTCAACCATACAGTTCATCACATATGCACTCTTAAAACCATGCACCCACTGAATCACCCACTCACACATCTAGTCACAGAGTAACACATATGTGCATATATGCGTATGTGCATTTTTGAGGGACCTAGTAGTTCTGAACGCGAAATATTTCTTTTTCTGTTTAGTGAACGAACAAATTTGCTAATTTCTGAATTAGTGAATTGATTTATTTGTATATTTGTTTGAGATATAGAGATTGGTTTTGTTGCGCAGTCTAAGTTTTAATTATGTTAAAGCCAATATTTCTGTTAAAAACATTTTCTATTCGTGTGTTAGGAATGCCCATATTGTTAACTGTATCTATATATGTATGTGTTTCATGTGCAAATAATGTTTTTATACCAGCCTTTTCTTTTTTCTTTTGTATCTTAGGTGTGCAGCTTTGCAGCTTGAAGGTTTCTTTTACTTGTAGTTATAGTGATTGAAGTTAGTTCAAAAGAAACAAAATCTTTATTTGGAACTTTAATACTACTTGCAAGTTGATAAATATATTGCATTACTCCTTCGAAGCTCATTATTTGAATAGTAATACATGTTCCATTTGGATGAGGCATCCCTTTGTTATCTCGGCTACGTGAATCAAATACAAAATAAGTATGTGCATTTGTGAACATTGTAATTGTATATGCCTGCATGCAGGGTATTATGCCTGCATGCAAATTTACTGTTAAATGTAATGCAGTTTTAAAATCAGGACATAAAGGATCAAAACATTGTAGTATGTCACCATAATAGGGTGATCCCAGTTTAAGTAAAAATGGATAGTGTTATTGTGTTGTATATAATTAGGTAAATCATCTGTATGCATATTAATTTCATTATTATTAGAGTGAATGTTAGGATATCACTTCTCTCCTAGATCCATTGTATAGTGTAAATCATTTTGATTCCAATTGTTTGCCGGTTTATAAAAGTTATGCAATATTGCAAAAGTATTATTTTGTAGCCATTGTTTGCCCCTTGAATATATATTAAATATGTCATGGCCTTGATGATAACTAGCTTTTAGAATTTCATTCATAGTAACTTTTTAGTAAATTGTTAATAATGTAGAAATGTTATTACCTTGTTCTGTTTTTGTGTATGTACATATTATGAAGAGCTTTTGGGCTTTGTAATGGGTTTTAGGTATGTTGTATATTATTTTGGTGGCTGTTGAAGTTAGTTAAAAGTAAATGGTAGTATATTGCTAGTGCGGATTGTCATCGAGTTGTGTGCTTTTGCTGTTATGTGTTTGCATACAATTTCTTTTAATTTAGCTATTTTTTTTGTCCCTGATAAATATGTAATAAATGTGATATTTAATTTAAGGAGTTTGTTTTTCTGGAAAAAATGTATTCATATATTTTTAATTGAAAATACATACAATATTTTTGTGAATTGTTTTGTATTGGAGTGGAGTGGGTAAATTGTTTTGTATTTGAGTGGTTAGATTGGAGTGGGAAAGATTGGAGTGGTGTTGATTGGAGTGGGACAGATTGTTTTGATTGAAATGGAGAAGATTGGCGTTGGTATATTGCTTTGGATTGAACTGGTGTTTATTGTATTTGGGTGTAGTGGAGTGTATAGATTGTTTTGGATTGGAAAGAGACAGTTTGGAGTGGGGTTATTTTTGTTTGGTTATTGTGTTTTTGGAATGTTATAGTTTAATGTGGGTTTTGTTTAGTATGGATACAAGTTATTAAATAGAGTGTAGTAGAGTGAAATGGGGAAGTAGAGTGTTTTTGAATATATATTTTAGAATAAAGTCTTGTAGACTAGAGTGGGGGTAGAGTGTATTTGAGTTGAGTAGAAGGGAGTAGAGTTTACTGGTTAAGTGGTAGCAAGTGTAGTGGAATGTATTGAAATGGAGTGTTTTGGAATGGAATTATTTAGAGTGATTTGAAGTGGGTTATTTGGAGTGGGGTACTTTGGATTGGGATGAGGTGTGGTGGATTGGAGTATAGTAGATTGTTATTTGATGGGGTGGATTGTATTGGAGTAAGGTGGTTTGGATTACTTGGATATATTGGATTGGGGTGAATTGAATGGAGGTGTATTGTATTTGGATGGGGTGTATAGGATTGGGGTGTGGTGTATTATTTTGAGGTGGATTGGATTGGGTTGGGTTATATTGGAGTAGGGAGTGGATTGGAGTGGAGTATATTGTACTTGATTGTATTGTTGTGGATATTATTGGAGTGGGGAGTATTGTGAATATTATGGGTGTGAGGTTGTTTGTATTGTAATGAGTTGTATTGGGAAGATGTTTATTGGAGTGGGGAGGGGTTTATTATAGTGTGGTTGGGTATGATGTGGTGGAACATTTTGTTTTGTAGTGGTGTAGATTGTAGTGTGGTATATTATTTTGAATTTAAATGGGTTATATTGAAGTGGTGTAGATTGGACTGTGGTACATTGTTTTAGATGGGAGTGGTGTAGATTGGAATGAAGTATATTGTTTTGGATCGGAGTGGGCTATATGGTAGTGTGGGAAATGTTCTGGATTGTATTGATGTAGATTAGAGTGGGATAGATTGCATTTTATTAGTGTGGGCAGTTTTCTTGTATTGGAGTGGGGCATTTTGTTTTGTATTGAATTGAGCAGCTTGTTTTGCAATGTTGTGAGGAAGATTGGTATGTTTAGTTTGTAGTGGGGAATATGGTTTTGTATTGAGTCGGGCAAATTCGTTTGGATTGGAGTGTGTTAGATTGGAGTGAGGTATATTGTTTTGTATTGGAGTGAGGTAGATTGTATTGATGTGGGTCTATTGGGGAGGGTTTGGGGTGTATTGGATTGTGTAGTTGTGTATTAGGTTGGAGTGGGGTAGGTTGGATTGGGATGGAGTGTGGTGAATTGTATGAGTGTGGGTTATATTGGAATGAAGTAGGATAAATTGTGGTGGATTGGAGTTTGGTGAAGTGGGATGAATGGGGTGTATTGGAGTAGGGTAGGTTATAGTGGGGTAGAGTGGAGTGGGTTAGAGTGGAGTAGTTGAAATTGTAGTGTGGTAGATAAGGGGAGTAGAGTTTAGTGGTTAATTGGCTGAGAGTATTGTAAAATGTAGTGTTATAAAGTGTAGTGTTGTTGAATGTAGTGGAATGCATAGGAGTAGGGTGTAATAGGGTGAGGTAAATTGGAATGGATTAAGGTAGTGGGGTGGGTTGGATTGTAGTAGATGCATTAGGGTTGAGGTGTTTGGATTGAGAAGGGTGTATTGGAGTGGTTGTAGTGGATGAGGTGGATTGGAGTGAGGTTGAATGAAATGGGGTGAGGGTCATTAGAATAGTGTGAATTGTATTTGTTTGGGGTGTGGTGTATTGAGGTGGAGTGGATTGCATTATAGTAGTGTGGTTTGGAGTGGGGTGAATTAGATTGTGGATCAGATTGTAATGGAGGAGACATATTGTACCGGAGTGGGGTAGATTGTATTGGAGTAGGGTGGATTGGAGTGTAGTGGTGTTGATTTTATTGGAGTGGGGTGGTTTGGATTGTTGTAGGTTAGATGAATGGGATTTAGTGGGGTGAAAAGAAGTGGGCTGGATTGGATTGTAGTTGAGTGGGTTGGATTGAAGTGGAGTGCAGTGGGGCTCTTTGTAGTGAATTGGAGTTGGGTAGATTGAAGTGGGGGTGGAGTGGATGGGATGCATTAGATTGGAGTGTAGTGGTTTTGGGCATGATGGATTGGATTGGGGTAGGTTGCAGTGGAGTGGAGTGGGGTGTGTTGTATTGGAATGGTATGGATTGGAGTGGAGTGTCTTGGAATGGAATGAATTTGGAATGAATTGAAGAGAGGTGTTTGGAGTGGGGTGTTTTGAATTGGTATGGGGTGTGGTGGATTGGGGTGTAGTAGATTGATTTTTAATGGGGTGGATTGTATTGGAGTAAGGTGGTTTGGATTGTGTTGGGTGTATTACATTGGGATGGATTGTATTGAGGTGTATTGTATTTGGATGAGATGAGTGGACTGGGGTGGGGTGGATTGTATTGAGGTGGATTGTGGGTGGGGTATATTGCAGTGGGGTGAGGTGGATTGTAGTGGAGTATATCGATATATCGCATTTGATTGAATTGTGGTGGATTGGATTGGTGTTGGGTGTTTTTTGTTGTAAAGAGTTGTATTGTATTGGAATGATGTGTATTGGAATGGGGAAGGGTGTATTCTAGTGTGGTTGGTTGTTACAACTGTAACAACATATAAAGCGCAGTGTATTTCCTTTTAAACAACAGTAGAAATGTGGCTTTACTGTCATATAAAGCACAGTGCATTTCCTTTAAAACATCCACAGAAATGCTACAGTGTAAGATTAGATTAGATTAGCAGTTTATAGAGCGCCTGATCACTCCAAAACCGAGCGTACCCACGCTAAAAATACTTCCTCCCCGTCAGCGGTGAAACTCCCAGTCCACTGCCCAACACCAATCAGCCTGGGATGCCCTGAAAAAACATGCTTTTAAGTTTCTACGGAACAGTACTTGTGAAGGCTGCATCCTTAGATCCAGCAGCAATTGGTTCCATATTTTTGGTGTTAAAAAGCCGAATGATCTACCTCCCAACCGGGCTCTCTGTGCTTTAGGAATAGTCAGCTTAGCAGTGCCCCTAGACCTAAGATTCCTCATAGGTCTCTAAGGGGTGATTAAAGGAAACAAATAACTAGGACCCTTTTCATTAGTGATTCTGTGACAAAAGCATAAGGCTTTAAAACTGACTCTAACCTGTACCGGAAGCCGGTGGAGTTCTACAAGGGCAGCCCCCAAAAGTGCTCGCCTTGGGATGTTCAATAGCAAACGAGCTGCAGCATTCTGAACTCTCTGCAGCATTCTCATTCTCCCTTTAGTGACCCCTAAGTAGTAAACATAGCAGTAATCCAAGTGGGAGATAATCAACGTCTGGATATCTTTTTTTTTTTGCTGCTATAGGTAACAGATCTAATATTTTTCGTAACATTCTCCGTAGGCCAAAACACATGTTGACATATAGAGTATGGTATATTCCCTTAAAATATTTAGGAGAAATGCGGCAGTGGTAACATATAAAGCGCAGTATATTCCCTTAAAAACCTCAACAGAAAATCACCCATGTTGATATATAGAGCACGATGTATTCCCTTCATTAAATCTACATTAATCAAACTGTTTTTATTCATTTTTCAAGACTTTTTATTGAACAGAAGCTCCATACAGCATACAGTACAGTTGAGTCAATAAATAGTATCCTTAAATAAGTCTTTGGGTTGGCACATTTCAGGATAAGAATTTCCATCAATTCCAAAGTAGCGCTTTTAAAGCCCATTAACATGTGGAAAGTGCAGTATATTTCCCAAATTGCCTTCCCATCCCCCCCTCCAGGCAATCATCCCAGTCCCTTATTCAGCCATATCCCCTGTATTCTTACCAGGCTACCCACACTTTCTCTCACTTTTGGGACAGCATTGTGCTTTGTATATCACTTGTTCTGCCCCTTGACACCAGTCCAGGTCCATTTCCAGTCCATAATATCTGGGGGGCTGTGGTACCCCAAGCCCTTGCGAAGTTCCTCTTGTCACACCCCTGTCAATCCTAATCAGATCTTGGTGTATCTAGGACATGTTGTTTTAATCAATCTTTATTAAAGTCCTACATTGGTGACTTCGCAAGTGGCGAGTTTTTATCAGCGTCCAACACCAACATAATTGCAGCTGTAAAGAAAAAAAAAGGGAGAGTTAAAATATAGTTGTTTTTCTTCTTGTTAAAAGTAAAATTCTTATAGATACTGTGAGCCCTGCAATATAAACACATTTCTTCCTTTGTGTGTTGTTAACGTACAAGATGACACTGTACTTTCCTATTGCACTCTATCCAGCATGTACTGTTTCTTCTTTATTTTTCCATCTCTCATGTGCCTTTAATAATATTATAGTGTAGGGCTCCTAAATGCATGCTGTTAGTAAGAGCTCTAGTGATTTATAGTTTCAGCAAACACAATGGATGCATTATAGCAACATAGCAGAGCATATACAGCACTAATACTGTGTGGCTGTGGAAGTCCTTAAAAAGCAGTGCATGTAGAAAGACTTTTTTTAGAGAATAAACTCATGTTTTCAGTTTCAAAACACAGTCATTTTGGAGTTGAAAGAGGTGAAAACATTCGCTGCAGATGGTAAACAGCACAATTGTGTGACTTTAAACCTCAAGGCAACATTTAGCACCTTGGCAGATTTTCAACCAGTCATACCTTTTATATCAACCCTGTGCCAAGGTGGAGGCAGACGTTGGCTGAAAATGAAGAATACTTGCAGACTTTGTTTCCTGCATTGATAAATGAACCAAAACATCAGCATAGCTATAAAGATATGTGTTGCGTTTACATGCTGCATATGTGTAATGTTTAGGCAGGAAGAATTAGATTTAATTAGTGCAATTCACAAGATTTTGAATCTCCCACAGAGACAGGGCCCTCACACCTAACAATAAAAGATAAAATCTGCATTAATCAATCTTTTTATAAAGTCCAACATTTTTTTTTGTTTTTGTATTCCTCATATACCAAAATAAAAAGGGCATTCTAGATGGGGAGTCCCTCCCCCTCTCCCCTAAATTTACATGTTCCGGTTCCGATGTTTAAAACCCAAGGGGAGAAAGAGAATGGCTTAACCCCACTAGCATTTTACTGTCTGCTCGGTCCACTCCAACCCAGTCTCATTGAAAGGCCCTTAGCGATATTGGAGATTGAGCCCCAACAGTGCCCAGGTGAAATCATCGGAATACCTTCATCTGTTCCGCCAAGACACCAGAGCTGCCCAGATCTTTACACCACTCGAGGCATCACAGGCGATATCGGACTCACTTACAGAGATAACATGTTTCAAACAATCTGGGAAAGTAGGTGCTTTCTCGTTCTTCCAAGCCCTGCATATTTCTCGCCTAGCCAATATCATCACATAAAAGATGAATTTAGACGCCATGTCAACAAGCCGATATTCCTTAACTAGCCCAAACAAAATTATCCTTGGAGTAATTACAAATTGAATATTCAATACTGCAGCAATAAACTCACCTATTCTAGACCAGTAATTCACAAGCATTGGGCAATCTACAAACATGTGTAGATCATTAGCGGCAAGGAACCTACAACGGGGGCAGCGATGTTCTGAGTTCGTAATTCTTGCTAATTTCTTTGGTGAAATGTATACTCCATACAGGGTGAACAAATGATTCCTTTTGAGTGGAGCAGACTTAACCACTGCATGCAACATTGTAAAGGAATCCACCCACAAGTCATAAAGATTATTATGATCTAAATCAACATCCTCACCCCATATTTTTTTAAGTTCAACGTCTGCCACTCCTTCTTCCTCCATCATGGCCCAATACCAAAAGGCTAACTCTCTTTTCCATGTCCCCTTCCTATTGACTAAATCAAACTTTGAATTTGATGAACAAGACATCGATGCCATAGTGGCCCACCAACCCAATAATTGATAGTGCTTAAACCTGGTAAGTGTTCCCCCTGTCAGCCTAGAAAGAGAGTCCCAATCAATGAGCTGTGAATCCTTTAATAAATCTCTCCAATGTGTTATACCGGCTAACCTCAAAGGGCGAGCTAGTTGGTCCTTTAGACACTCAGGAGTCCCAGGGGAATCCCAGATTGGGGCCTGGGGAGCATAGTAGGGAATTCCCAGTTTTTTTCTGAAGAATACCCAATTTTTTTGGGCTGCTCTTAAAATCTTTAGTCTCACTTTTTTATAGAACCTGGGATCCCCGAATTTGAACAGAAAATATTCCTTACCTTGGGGTATACCATGTAACAATGCCTGGAACAGACAGCCTGGAACAGAAGTATCTGCCTTATCAGCCATTAGTCTAAAATGTTTTAATTGAAACGAGTGACAATAAACGAGTATATCTGGCAGGGCAAGACCCCCTAGTTTTACTTTCCTTCTCAATTTCTTCCAAGATATTCTAGATGACTTCGTATTCCATATAAATGAGCCTATTTTCCCCTGTATTTTAGCCATATCTTTCGGATTGAAAGTTAGCGGAATAGAATTAAATAAATAAGTGATTTTAGGTAGAATTACCATTTTTATTAGGTTCACTCTCCCAAATATATTAAGCGGAAGACCAGACCAACGTTGTAAGAGAGACCTCCTTATAGACTCTATCCAGATTTATTTTAGGTAGCTGTTTAATATCTTGAACCAAGTGGATTCCCAGGTACCTCATCTTTGGTTTGACACCCGGAAACTCCTCATCCTGGTTCCACTGCATAAGCTCGGTCTTTTCTTTATTTATTTTATAACCAGAGATCGCCCCAAAATCTTCTGCTCGATCAAAAAGTCTAGGGATAGCCTCTTCAGGGTTTGAAGTAAACATTAAAAGATCATCGGCATAAAGAGCAAATTTTAACTCTAAGTTAGCAATATTAAAGGGTTTAAAAGAAGGGTCCGCTCTCAACTGAATAACAAAAGGTTCAATATACAAATTAAACAGAAGGGGGGAAAGGGGGCACCCCTGCCTGGTACCGCGAGATATTTGTATCCAATCTGTGAGATGGCCATTTACAAGAATTTTAGCTTTAGGACAAATGTATATAGATTGAATCGATGCTATAAAGTTCATTGGCATACCAAATGCGGCTAGTGCTTCCCACAGATAGCACCAATTAACTTGATCGAAAGCCTTTGCGGCATCGATAGCCACAATGGTCAAAGAGGATTTTTCATAGATAGCGACATCGATAGCAGCAATAGCCTGAAACGTAAGTTCATTCAGCTGCCTACCTGGCATAAAGCCCCTCTGATCGCCGTGCACCACTGATTTAATAACTTTAGCCAATCTCGCTGCCAACACCCCGCAAACATTTTATAGTCAGTATTTAGCAGCAAGATTGGCCGATAGGACTCAACGATCTGAGGGTCTTTATTAGGTTTTAATATTAAGGCTACTGTAGCTTCCGTCCAAGTTTGTGGAACAGCCTCACCTAAAAGATGTATTTTATTAAATAAGGTTGTGAGGACCGGTACAATTAATTCTGGGCTAATTTGATATAAATCTTCTGGGAGCCCATCCAGTCCCGCTGCTTTACCTTTCGCCATTCATTTTAGTTGGTTATACACTTCTCCATCTTTAATAGCTGAACTTAAGAAGGCCCTATCCGCTTCAGCAAGATGAGGTAACTCTAATTGGTTTAGCCAAATTTCAGCTCTTTCAAGGGAGAAGTCACCGCACTCTGCATACATCCTTGACTTGTAGTTTTTGACTTCCTCCAAAATCTGACCGTTATCATATGTCAAAGCCCCTGTATCTTGTATAATTAGACTTGCGATCTGATTTTTGGTTCTATCAATTCTGGCCTTCCAAGCCAGGAGATGCCCACATTTCTCCCCATATGAAAAGTTTTGTAGTCTACTCGCATCCCACCTATCTTTGATTACTTTATCGAGGTAGGCCTGATATTCTGCATTTAAACAATTCAATTTGTATAATATTATCTCAAAATTAGGGTGTTGCTCTAAGGATGCTAGTTGCAATTGTTGTTCTTTCTGCCTTATCTTACTGAGAGAGTCCGCTTCTGCTTTTCTGTTATCGCTATTTCTCTTGATCGTAAGAGTAGTTAATATCCCCCTCAAAAAGGACTTAAAGGCCTCCCACACAGTCTGAGAGCCGGCGGAACCGCAGTTAAATCTAAAGTACTCTTCAATCTGTGTTGTTAATCGTGTTTTTACTTCGTCTCTTTGTATTATTGACCTATCAAGAGTCCACCTTCTCATTTGTACTCCTTTTACGAGTCTTATTGTTAACTCCGCCATAGAGTGATCAGAGAGCAGAGCTGGAATGTAGGTGGAGGAGTCAACCACCGAAAGTAACATCTGATCAATCAAAAAAAAATCAATCCGGGAGTGATGTCTATATCTGTGGCTATAATAAGAATAATCTCTACTTTTAGCGTTTCTAGCCCTCCAAATGTCTAATAGATTAAAGTCTTTCATTATATTCTTAAGTTCTGTTTTCATTTTATGTAAGGAAGTAATAGTAGCTCTAGAAGTCCTATCTAGAATTTCGTCAAAAACCAGGTTAAATTCGCTCCCCAGAATAATAGGGGCATTTAAGTCAAAAAAGACTTGCTTTCAAATTAACCAAATGTTCTGAGCAATCTTGATTAGGGCCATAATAAACAGCACATGTCAAATGAAGACTATCTACGACTAACAATGCGGTTAACCATCTGCCTGAGGTGTCCGTATCGTACTTCTCAACTCTAATCTTACTATTTGCCCGGATTAACATCGCTACCCCCCTTGTATTCCCACTTTGATGGGAGCAAAGAAGGTCCTGAACCCAGCTTTGTTTTCTAAAAGCTATCTTGCATTCTTGAAGCTCAAGATGGGTCTCTTCTAGGAGACATATATGTGCCCCTGATTTCTTCAAAAATTCACATATTCTGTTTAATTTCCTGCCCTCCCTTAACCCAATTACATTCCAACTCACTATTTTCATTTTATTTAAGATGCTCGTCATATTTGCGAGTGAATTATGCCATACTCACTGAGAAACTTGACCCAATCCACCCTGCAGACTTGCATCATGCTAATGACCTTGTTCACACTTTTGGCTCTATGAGGAATTTTTTTTTTCTTTAAGTCCAACATTTGTGACATGTAGAGCGCTGTGTATTCCTTCTGAAACTTCAACATTAATTATTCCTGCTAACTTTAAACACTTTGTTGATCTTTCGCTAGTGTAAAGTCCTCATACAAAGCAGAGTATATATACTTGTTTTCTTTCTTATTAAAAGTAAACCTATTATAGACACTGTGATCCTTGCAAAACCAACACATTTCATCCAGTGTGTGTTGTTAACGTAAGGATGACACTGTCCTTCCCTTTCGCTCTCTATCCGGCACGTATTGTTTTGAACCTAATAGGAACATTTGGCACCTTGGCAGATTTTCAACCACTCACACCTTTTATATTAACCCAGTGCCAAGGTGGAGTCATACGTAGGCTAAAAGAAAAAATACTTGCAGGCTTTGTCTCCTGCTTTGATACATGAACCAAGACTAAAACATAGATGCTACAGATATATATTGTGTTTACAAGCTGCATATGTGTAATGTTTAGGCAGGAAGAATTAGAGTTAATTATGGCAAAGCACAGGATGTTAAACCTCCTACAGAGACAACATCCTCGCACCTTAAAATAAAAGTGTATCACAAATATAATAAAGCGACTTCTGCTGACTTTTATTGTGCTTACAGAGCACAAACAAATCTTGTCCTAAAATAGCCACTGTGGGAGGGATGGGTGGAAGCAGAAGTCCGTATGGGTGTAATATTGAGATGTGTTTATTGCAGTTGTTAAATTAAATTGAACAATTATGGAGTTTTGGTCACTTGGCTCTTCTTCTTCTTCTCTCTTCTAGGTGTTCCGGCTCTCTTGAGGGAGCCCCGGTACGGCTTGAGGAGAGGAGCAGAGAAACAAAAGGAATGGCAAGTGTAAAGGTTATCTCGCAGAGGGTTTGTGCAAACACCTTCCCCACGCCCAGGTGGAAAAACAGTGCAGAAACGGATAAAAAGTAAAATAAAAATTAAAAAACTTATTAGCCCTCTTTGTTTCGTGCCCAGTTCCTATTTTTCTGTCAGTACCCAATTTTTATCATTGGGTTGGGTAATTGGCCCTCTGTAGCGAGGTGAAGGGTGAAGCTTTTCATGCAGCCTACTACTCTTTTCACTCTATGTCCAGGCTTATGGGCAGCAGGATAGAGAGGGATGGGGAAAGAAAATAGAAACCAAGAAAACCCCAAATGCAACAGAGAAGATAGAACACCCACTATTCTCCACCCTTCTTCTTAACCTCCCCAGTCGTGTCCTCCCTTGCGCCATGTACCGTGTCTGCAGCAACTCTCCTGAGTGGCGGCGGCTCCTGCGTATCCACTCTGGGTGACCACCACTCCTCACACCACTCATCAGGAGTTCCCTCTGTCTCTGCATCACTTTCCCATGGTCCTTCGTCTCTCCCGAGTGTCTTTCCTCGCTCTGGGGATGTTTCCTTCTCCTCTGCGTCTCCCACAATGGAAGCCTCTCTCGTCCTCTTACTTTCCCCCTGTATGCTTACTCTTCGGCTCCTTTTCTCCTCCCCAAAAGCCCCACACTGAAAACATTGGGGTCCTAGATTGAGAGGGGGCTGGGGAGGTATAGGTAAAGGTCCCGCAATAAGGGTTACGGCCTCTGGTTTTCTGGTGTGGGAGAGGAAAGGTCTAGAAGGAGTCCCTCCTGTGTGCTTCCATGATCGTTCCTCCCATCATTTTTGTAGTTCTTGGGCTCTGTTAAACGCATTGGCTATCTCTACAGCCCTCTCCAGATTGAGGTGTGTATGCTGGCGGACCCACTGTTGTATGGGAGAGTGTAAGGAGGTAAGAAACGGTTTCAGATATATATTTTCTAACATTTCTTCTTTAGAAGATGTTAAGGGTCTCAACCACCTCTCGTCCATGTCTTTCACCCTATAATATAGGGCCCTGGGGGATTCCATGATTTGTGTTAACCAAATCCTGTATGTTTCCTCCTCTACCCCCATTCGTTCCAGAATTCTCCTTTTAACTTCGTTATACGGGTAGTTCCAAGGGTATTGGCTGCCTGGTAGGCTGTCTGAAGGTCTCCTGCAAGAAGCGGGCCCAGATGCTGTCCCCACTTTTCTTCGGGCCATGTGGCAGCTCTAGCCATTCTCTCGAAATTGGAGAAAAAGAAATCGGGATCGTCACCTGCAACATACTTCTGCATTACAACAGAGGGTAAACTTGTGTGGCTTAATGGTTGACCGAGGAAATCAGCCAATTTACCTATTACAGATTCCTGCAATCGGCCTTGCTCCAATAAAGTTTTTCTGAATCCTCCTCCACGACCGCCAGGAATTTTGCCATAATTCACTCAAGTCTCTCCTGCCCTTCCACCATCTTGGTCACGACGGCCTCCATTTCCCCATGTCCCACTTCTGACACCAACTGTTGGACAGATGGGCAGAAACAGAAGCGAGGAGGCCACAATGGTGTAATATTGAGATGTGTTTATTCAAGTTGTTGAATTAAATTGAACAATTATGGAGTCTTAGTCACTTGGCTTTTTTTCTTATTCTCTCATCTAGGTATTCTGGCTCTCTGAAGGGGGCCCAGGCAAGGCTTGAGGAGAGGAGCAGAGCAAAACAAGGAATGGTAAGTATAAAGGTTATCTCGCGGAAGATTTGTGCAAACACATTCACCACACCCAGGTGGAAAAACAGCGTGGAAACGGATAAAAAGAAAACTTTTAAAAATTAACTAATTAGCTCTCTTTGTTTTGTGCCCAGTTCCTGTTTCTCAGTCAGTACCTAATTTTTATCATCAGGGAATTCTTTCCATCTGTGTACATTGCCTGTGTTATGCAGCAATTATCGTGGTTGTTTGGCACTCTGTGAAGAGGTGAAGGGGGCTTTTCCTGCAGCCTCCTACTCTTTTCCCTCTCTGTCCAGGTTTATGGGCAGCAGGAGAGAGAGGGAGGGGAGAAAATAAAACAAACAAACAAAAAAATGGAAACCAAGAAAACACCAAACACAACAGAGAAGATAGAACACCCACTATTCTCCATTCTTCCTCCCAACCTCCCCAATCTCACCCTCCCTTGCGCCACCTACCGCCTCTGCCGCAACTCTCCAGTGCATTCACTCTGGGAGACCACCACTCCTCACACCACTCATCGGGAGTTCCCTCTGTCCCAGCCCTCACTTTCCCGTGGCCCTTCGTCTCTCCAGGGTGTCTCTCCTCACTCTTGGGATGTTTCCTTCTCCTCAGCATCTCCCACAACAGAAGCTTCCCTCGCCCTCTTATTCTTCGGCTCCTTTTCTCCTCCCACTGTGGTTGCTGATTTGTTCCTTTTCTGCCCGTCTTTGTTTTCTTCCTGCAGAAACAAATGACAGTCCATTTTCAATGTTTGTTCTATTTTCCATCCCCTTTTGACGTCATCGGGACCGGGAAGGAGAACAGACCACAGCAGCGAGTCGGGAAGAAAGTCTGAGTCTTGAGTGAGGGTCTGGGGCGTCTCCTCCCAGCCACATATATTAAAGCTAAAATATGTTTCAAAAGCTCAACTTCTGCAATATTAGTTTACGTTTTTAGGTCTCGCCTGACCCAGCGCATGCGCTGGTCTGGCGAGACTTTTTGAGAGGGCTCCAAAAAGTGCTACCAGGCCAGCCTAGAGGTACAGTGCATGTGCGCGGGCACGCGCGCAGCGCTTGACCGAGATTACTTTCACTTTCGCGATCGCGATCACTTTCGCAGCCGCACGGCCGCTTGTTTTGCTTTTTGCTTTCTCTTTATAACATGTTGCAATTATACTTTTTTGGGCACGAGTGCTTAAAAACAGCTGTTTCAATTTTTTGTTCCCACTCTGAACTGCTTGTTTTGCCGTAGCTTTCTTTTCGTAACGTGTTTCAATTAAACTTTTCTGGAACTTTTTCCATTTGTCAGCTTTTATTATTCTGTCGTTTTTTTGTGTGCTCTTTTTTTTGGTTTCCCTTCCTTCAGGTCCTGCATATACACACATTTGTGCGGGATGCTCCATGCGCAAATCTTATTTATTTATCGCCCTGTCTCAGCTTCTCCATTCAACCCTGCTTGAATGTAAATGTGTAGGTCCTGCATATACATAGATATGTGCGGGAAGATCCATGCAAAAATCTTATGTATTTATCGCCCTGTCTCAGCTTCTGCCACGGCGTCGGCTTACATTGTCCTTCCTGCAACCTACAATAAGCATGGCCGTGCACGCTTGATTACATTACTATAGTGTCTCTCCCCTGCCTAGGTCACCCTCGCTCTGCCTTTTCAAACCTCTCCTTATTAACAACTTTCTCTATTTTGCACTTTCGTATCCTCCTATAAAACTTTGTTCATTCAACTGTGCTTTAATTTAAACGTGTCGCTCCTGCTTACGCACACATTTGTGTGGAAAGCTCCATGCGCAAATATTATTTATCAGCCTGTCTTACCTCCTGTCACGGTGTTCGCTCATATTCTTCTTACAGCCAAGTACAATACACGCGTCCGTGCGCGCTTGCATATTTTTTTTTTTAATGTTTATCCCCGGACTACGTCACCTGCCTTCTCAAACGTCTCCTCCTATACAACATAGTCCATTTTGCACTCCCGTTTCCCCCTATGCAACTTTTACCATTTTGCACAAAAATGTGATCGTGCGCAAATCACGATTTATCGCTCTGTCTCAGCTTTTTATTAACTTTACAAAACGACGAACTACTAAATGGTACTGATTTACAGTGAAACTCGACTTTTTAGCATTTCTTTTGTCAGAGATCGGGACAGTTCTGTCAAATTACGGGGTGTTTTATAATTTATAGGCGGTATCTTGCGTACAGTGTTTAGCCTGCCGCCGACTCCCTCCTTCCAGACGAACACCTGATGCACTGCACCACTGTGGCGCACTGCATACAACATTAGGGGCACAGAAGCCCTCTCTGCAACAGAACCGTATAAAAATAGAGCATAGGCACACAACACGACTATAGGCAATATTCCTAGAGCGCAAGGATGTAGCATAATGAGCATAGCTTGCAATCGGGAAGCTAAAGAACTAGGTTCCTCTTACACAACTTTCTCCATTTTGCACTCCAGTTTCTTCCTATCCAACTTTGTCCATTTTTTCACTGTTTCTTTCTTCAATGGCCCTACTCCGAAATGCTACAATGCTACATTGACGTGTTATCTTTCTAGCAAATATAACATTTGCAGTCAGCCCTGCTTCAATTTAAACCTGTAGCTGCTGCATACGCACACATTTCTGCGTAAAGCTCCATGCGCAAACTCCATTGATCACCCATCTCGCCTCCTGTCACGGCGTACGCTCATATTGTCATTCCAGCCAAGTACAATATGCGTGGCCGTGCAAGCTGGATTATATTTTTGTTATGTTTCTCCCTGGCCTCGGTCACCCCCTCCTGCTTCTCAGCCTTTCTCAACGATTTCACAACATTCACCCTCCTGTTATTTAAGCCCCCCCATAACCAAAAAAACAATAACAAGCAACCATTCAGACAGGCTTATAAAAGCTGCACGCATTAAAAGACCAAAAAAAAAAAAACATTATTTATTGTGAATACTTTTTAAATATGGACGGTCAGTTGTTCATAATGCTTTCTTGATCATATATATGGTAACAAAAATGCTTCTAAAACTTCTTTATTATAACTTTTCAGCATGCTGCACACTTCTATACAGCACAGAATAAACACATAGGCAAAGTCAATATCTCTAACTAAACACTTATAAGGTCCCAAATGCGAGATCTATTGGCTATGCCAATGCTTGTTTGTATTTCCCATCCCCACCACTACTAAAAAAGGTTAAAATAAACCCAGCATATTTGTCCTATTTAAATTCTACAAATTCCTAATACTTTTAGTATCTGGAAACTTTGATGACTGGTGTAGAAACAACTGTGGCAGTGACAACATATAAAGCGGTGTATTCCCTTTAGAACATTTGTACAAATAAGGCTGTAATGACATATAGAGCCTGGTGTATTTCCTTTAAAACATCATAAAAAATGCGGCAATGGTGACATATAGACCGTGGTTTAAACATTAGAAGAAATGAGCCTATAACAACAGATTAAGTGCAGTGTATTACCTTTCTGCAGAAAGGTGACAGTAACAATATATAAAGAGTGCTGTATTTCCTTAAAACGTCAGCAGAAATGCAACGTAGAAAGCGTGGTGTATTCCATTTAAAGTATCCCCAAACATGCAACCGTAATAACATATAAAGCACAGTGTATTCCCTTTATAAAATCTGCATCAATCTTTTTATGAAGTCATGTAGTTGAGACTTCACAAGTGGTTATCAAAGAACAACACAAACATAACAGCACCTGCAAAAAAGAAATACCGCAGTGGTAACATAGAAAGTAAAAAAACTTCTCCCAAAAATACTGAAATGCTCAAAGAAAATTAAATATGCCCATGAGGTGTATTCCCTTTGAAACATTGTCCTTAATCATTCTTTGCACAAAGTCCGGAGTCAGTGGCTTTGTAAGTGGCAGGTTTTGGCAGCAAACACAGAAATAACAACAGCTGGCAAAAAAAGAATTCTGCCATAGCAAAAATATAGAACGTGCTTTATTCTTATTAACACATCAGCAGAAATGCCCCGTAGCAATACCTACAGTGCGGTATATTTCATTAAAACATCAGCCCAAATGTTGCAGTGGTCACGTATAAAGCACTGTGTATTCATTAACCCCTTCGCTGCTAGGCATCCCACCCCCCCACCTCCCAAGCCTTTTTTTTGGCTATTTAGGGTAGTTCGCGTTTAGGCCACTGTAACTTTTTGAGCACATAAGGTATCCACGCCAAATTTATGTTCCTTTTCTTTAAATATCTTGAGGATTCTAAAGGTACCAAGGGTTTGTAGATACCCCTGGCGGGGACCAAGAATATGGCCAAAATACAGCTAAATTTGGGGTATTTTCAGAAAAAATTGGGAAAAAAGTACTTCAGAAGAAAGCATCTGTTTCTTTCCCTGCAAAAGGTATCAACAAAGGGTTTGTGTTGCTAATATCACAATTTTCCCAGCTTCCACGAACAGGCAGACTTTTGTCAGAAAACCAACATTTTCTACACAGTTTTGGCATTTTACTAGGGCATAGCCTTTTCTTGTATTTGTTATGCTTTTAACCTCCTTCCAGTTAGCGGTATAAATGGGTTTGAAAACAATCTTGGATCCCGGAGAACTAGACATTGCTGAAAAGTAGATACAATTCTGAATTCAGCAAGGGTCATTTGTGTAGATCCTTTGAGGTTTTCTATAGAAACTAAAAATTAAATTTGAGTTGGAAAAAACAGCAATTTGTGCCAACATTTTCACCTGTAACTTCTTCTAAGTATGGCATACTTTTTAAAGCAATATTCCATTGAGTCTATCGGGCCCTTCTGGTTGCGTGGATATATAATACTTGTAGATTCACCAAGAACCCAAGGTATCCAGAGCCAATAACTGGGCTGCGTCTGGCAATGGGTTTTTGTTGTGTACTGGGTATATAGCAATTCATTTGGTATAATATATAGTGAAAAATAGGTACCAAGGGAACCTATATATATCCAAAATGGGAAAAAAATATAGAGTTTAGAAGCAGTGGTTATTTGCACACCTCCAAACTTGTAGTTACCAATACAGACATGTGATTTAGAGGACATTTTTCAAAATAACTTCTTTTTTTACCAATTGTCTTATATTTGGAAGGCAGAAATGCAAAGATAGTCAAATGGTAATTACACTTGTTCTACTATTCTGTGTTCCCCTAAGTCTCCCGATAAAAATGGTATCTAACTTGTGTGGATATGCCTAGTACCCGCAACAGGAAACGGCCCAAAATGCAACTTGGACACATCACATTTCTCGAGTGAAAACTGACCCTTTTTTCCTAGCTTTTTTTGCCTAGCTGCGGATTTTGGAACCTAGCTCTGCTGGCCCCTAAGGAAATGTTGGACTTGGCCTTTTTTGCAGGGTCATCCCAGAGCTTTTTGCCTACCTCTTGTATTTTTTCTGACCTGTTATTGGTGTTTTTTTTACTCTGGGCCCTTTATCACTGCTGATCAGGGCTAAAGTACATGTGCTCTCCCTTGTAAACATGGTAAGATTGGTCTACACCTGTTTGGCATATGTAATTTACCTGTAAATCCTTTGTACTATGGTAGCCCATATACCCAGGGGCAGTAAATTAAATGCTACTAGTGGGCTTGCAGAGCTGCTTGCGTCACTCACCGAAGTAGCCTTTCAAACCTGTCTCATGCCTCTGCCACTGCAGGGCCTGCGTGTGCAGTTTGCTGCAGCTGTGACATGGCATGTAAAGAAGTTGCCACGTCTGTAACTCCTCTTTTACTACGTATAAGTCACCCCTAAGGTAGGCCCTAGCTAGCCCTATGGGCAGGGAGTTGTATAGGTAAAAGTTAGGGCATGTGCCTTAACAGTGTGACATGTCCTGGTAGTGACAAACAGCCTATTTGGTTTCTCACTGCTGTGAGGCTGCCCTCTCATAGGGTTGCATTGGTAAATCCCTGATATGTGCTTCAGTGGTAATTTCTGATCTGAGAGGGGTAGCGTGACCATGTTTGGTATGTTTTGGGAATAGTAGTGATAAATCCTGTTTATTGGTGAAAGCAGATTTATTATTACTGTTAAAACTGGGGGTCTCTAGTTGGCTGAGGTAGGTACATTAGTCCTAATAGGGACCCTTGCTTCTAGTCAGGAAGGGAGGAACACCCTCTTAGATAACCCCTGCTCACCCTCCGGTAGCTTGGCACGAGCAGCCCGGCTTATCTCCAAGGCAATGTGTAAAGTATTTGCAACCACACTTCCAGTAACACAGTGATAACACCACAAATGGACACCACACTGATTTAAGAAAATAGCGGTATCTTTATCAAGAAGAAATACGATGAGACCAAACGATAAAAATATCCAGCATATGCGTATTCGTAATATTTCACTGGGCCGGTTATTAGGCCAACAATCACTTGTAGGTTCTTGCGGTATTAATGAGCAGTTCACGATGATCTAATGCAGTCCTAATTAAATGCTATGCAGTTCGTAATGCAGTTCGTAATGTAGAAATAAGACAGTCCTTAAAACAAGGACTAATGCGTACCTTAAAAGCAAGTAATAATGCAGTTTGTACTGCAAGTACTAATGCGGATCGTATAAGCAAGTAATAATGCAGTTCGTAATGTAAGTACTAATGCGTATCGTGTAAGCAAGTAATAATGCAGTACAGCACCGATCGCGGTGCTAATGACGGTCTCTATGCCACTCTTGGCTGACTCACGGTCAGCGACTGCCAAAATATGCCCCCAATACCGTTACGAAGGAAACAAAGTGCAGCTCTACAATCTGACCCCGGTACTGCCACTCCTCGGCGAGTACAGGCCGCGATACTGACTTGAGCGGAGTCTTGCGCTGTAAGATGGGAAAGGCCGAGAGCAGTCTCTCGTAGAATGCACTCCGCCCCAGGTGGTGACACACGCATGCTCGCTGAGCGTTACCTGGGGGGGTGCAGTCTCTCTCTCCTCTCCTCGCGGCTTGTGCGTCACCCTGTGCAGCTTCGGGTTGGCGGCGGCTGCTCGTCGCAGTGAGAGTAGGGTAGTTCGCGTTTAGGCCACGCTAACTTTTTGAGCACATGAGGTATCCACGCCAAATTTGTGTCCTTTTCTTTAAACATCTTGAGGAATCTAAAGGTACCAAGGGTTTGGATATACCCCTGGTGGGACCAAGAAATTGGCCAAAATACAGCTAATTTTGGGGTATTTTCAGGAAAAATTGAAAAAAGTACTTCAGAAGAAAGCATCTGTTTTGTTCCCTGCAAAAGGTATCAACAAAGGGTTTGTGTAGCTAAAATCACAATTTTCCCAGCTTTCAGGAACAGGCAGACTTTTTTCAGAAAACCAACATTTTCTACACAGTTTTGGCATTTTACTGGGGCATAGCCTTTTTTTGTATTTGTTATGCTTTCAACCTCCTTCCAGTTAGTGGTATGAATGGGTTTGGAAACAATCTTGGATGCCAGAGAACTAGACCTTGCTGAAAAGTAGATACAATTCTGAATTTCTGCAAGGGTCATTTGTGTAGATCCTTCAAGGTTTTCTATAGAAACAAAAAATATTATTTGAGTTGGACAAAACAGCAATTTGTGCCAACATTTTACCTGTTACTTCTTCTAAGTATGGCACATTTTTTAAAGCAATATGCCATTGTGTCTATCGGGCCCTTCTGTTTGCGGGGATATATAGGACTTGTAGATTCACCAAGAACCCATTTTATCCAAGCCAATAACTGAGCTGCATCTTGCAATGGGTTTTTGTTGTGTACTGGGTATATAGCAATGCATTTGGTAAAATATAAAGTGAAAAATAGGTACCAAGGGAACCTATATATATCCAAAATGGGAACAAAATATAGAGTTTAGAAGCAGTGGTTATTTGCACACCTCCAAACTTGTAGTTACCAAAACAAGCATGTGAATTAGAGGACATTTTTTAAGATGACTTCTTTTTTACCGATTGTCTTATATTTGGAAGGCAGAAATGCAAAGAAAGTCAAGTGGTAATCACACTTGTTCTACTATTCTGTGCTCCCCTAAGTCTACCGATAAAAATGGTATCTCACTTGTGTGGATATGCCTAGTACCTGCAACAGGAAACGGCCCAAAATGCAACTTGGACACATCACGTTTTTCAAGTGAAAACTGACCCTTTTTTCCTCAGTGTGCCTAGCTGTGGATTTTGGACCCTAGCTCTGCCAGCACCTAAGGAAATGTTGGACTTGGCCCTTTTGGAAGGGTCATCCCAGAACTTTTTGCCTACCTCCTGTATTTTTTCTGACCTGTTGTTGGTGGTTTTTTGACTCTGGGCCCTTTATCAGTGCTGATCAGTGCTAAAGTGCATGTGCTCTCCCTTGTAAACATGGTAAGATTGGTCTACACCTGTTTGGCATATGTAATTTAGCTGTAACTCCCTTGTACTGTGGTATCCCATATACCCAGGGCCAGTACATTAAATGCTACTGGTGGTCTTGCAGAGCTGCTTGCGTCACTCACCGAAGTAGCCTTTCAAACCGGTCTTAGGCCACTGCAGGGCCTGCGTGCACAGTTTGCTGCCACTGTGACATGACATGTAAAGTGGTTGCCACGTCTGCAACTCCCCTTTTACTACATATAAGACACTGCTAAGGTAGGCCCTAGCTAGCCCTGTGGGCAGGGTGTTGTGTAGGTAAAAGGTAGGACATGTGCCTTAACTGTGTGACATGTCCTGGTAGTGACAAACAGCCTATTTGGTTTCTCACTGCTGTGAGGCTGCCCTCTCATAGGGTTGCATTGGTGATTCCCTGATATGTGCTTCAGTGGTAATTTCTGATCTGAGAGGGGTAGCGTGACCATGTTTGGTATGTTTTGGGAATGGTAGTGATAAATCCTGTTTATTGGTGAAAGCAGATTTATTATTACTGTTGAAACTGGGGGTCTCAAGTTGGCTGAAGTAGGTACCGTAGTCCAAATAGGGACCCTTGCTTCTAGTCAGGGAAAGGAGGGACACCATCTTAGATAACCCCTGCTCACCCTCCGGTAGCTTGGCACGAGCAGCCCGGCTTATCTCCAAGGCAATGTGTAAAGTATTTGCAACCACACTCCCAGTAACACAGTGATAACACAACAAATGGACACCACACTGATTTAGGAAAATAGCGGTTTCTTTATCAAGAAAAAATACGATGAGACCAAACGATAAAAATATCCAGCATATGCGTATTCGTAATATTTCACTGGGCCGGTTATTAGGCGAGGAGGGAGGCAAGATGGCGGCCAGTGCTATGGCCGAGTGAGCTGGACTCGAGCGTTCCCCGCGGGTGACTCCCCCTTCTTACATGCTACGACTATGATTTGGATCTAAATTTTGAGGCTCTGGGGCTCTGGTCTCCGTGGAAAAAGTTGTCAGTGAGGCACTGCGGAGTTTTTGAAGCTACTGGTGATGACTATACTTACAGCGGCGTCTTTTGTGATCTGGACGCGCAGAGGCACCTGGCGTCTCGGCTCTCCGTACTGCGGAGCTCAGTGCTTTTTTTCTGCTGGCAAATCTTCTCTGCCTGACGGTAAAATGCCGCCGAAATCGGCCGCCAAGACTTCAGCAAAGAGTCAAAAACCCCGCAGCGGTCAGCCTCTAACAAGTGCGGAGTCTGCTACCGGGGGACTGGTGAAGGTGGTGGCTGCGGATATCGGCTCTGGCGCTGTTACTGGTTCTGCACCTCGCACGAAGACTTCTTTGGGTAAGATTCCCACTACCTCTGCTCCTGCTGTAACGGCCACAATAAGACATACAGCGCCACTGTTTGTAAAACGCTCAGCTAAAAATGCTCCACAGACTGTATTTAAATCTGCTGATAGTGGGATGCTGCAACCCTCAGACTCTATCCCAAACTCTCCATCTGAGGGGTACAAACTGGTTGATTTGGCTGATGAAGTTGTGGCGATCCCTCATGGTCAAGACCCTGGGGGTGGAAATGTCTTGAGTCAGTTAGTGAACATGGATCTGGCTGTTGGTTCTCACGTTGATCCGGCTGGCTCCTTAAAGTGAATTCTGGGACCTGAAGCTCCTACTATCATGCCAGCAGAAGCCCTGGGTGATTCTTTGGAAATTGGTATGTTACAAGGCGGCGCCGCTTGTGGCAAGGCGGGGTCTAATCCGGATAATGACCCATTAGATAATTTCTTCTCTCTGTCAGATGCGTCTACGACATCAGATGATGATGACGCGACCAATAGAGACTGGGTTGAGTATGAGGCCGGGTCAGCCAGTCAAGGAGAGATTGATGACTGTGTAACGGGGAGGATATATGAATCTGGCTCCCCCGGGTGGTACAGTACGGAAAAGTAAGTTTCTGAGTAGACAAGCGACCTCTCTGGGCTCCATTCTACCTGATAACATCTCTGACCCTCAGGGGGAGAATTTGGCTTGGGATTACTCATTCTCTACTGTACAGCCTTCTGTCCCTGGTCATGATGAGGGACAAGGGATTTCTGCAACAGTCAACCCTTCCAACTCTGCAAAACCAATCACGCTGGAGATGATTTACGACACAATGTTGTCGCATAGGGCGGAGACCAGACTCGAGAACGCTAGAACACAGGGGGCCTGTCGCAAACTACAAAATGCCATTAGACGTATAAATAAGACAAGCACCGAGATTGGCAACAGAGTAAATGAGACAGAAAAACGCATTTCTGTTTTGGAGGATGAGCTAACGACTCAGAACGGAGTGGTTGATGAGTTGAAGAAACAGAAAGAGGATGCCACCTGGAAACTGTCTGAACTTGAAAATCAGATGCGGCGCAATAACTTACGAGTTTTGGGCATTCCTGAGGGGGTAGAGCAGACTGATACGAGGCAATTCATCATCCAACTATTTACAGAGGCCTTCCTGGAACTTTCTCAATGGGACTGGGAGATCGAAATACAGAGAGCTCATCGATTTCCTTTTCACAATAAGCAACAATCAACCCGTCCCATGCATCAACCTGTCCATTCTCGTACTATCTTGATTTCAATTAATAACTTTTTAGCGAGAGAAGCTGTTTATGATCTGGCTAGTCCAAATCAAATGAGATTGGCTAAAGGTGTCCATTTTTTTGTTAGACCTGACTTTTGTCATGAAACAGTTACCCGCAGATGGCAGCTTCGCCAGCTAATACCTCTCTTTCAAGTTAAGGGGGGCAGGCTTTTTGACTTAATCCAGCAAAGCTAAAGGTTGTGTATCAGGGCCAGAATAAGTTTTTTTTCTCTGAAGTTCAGGCTAAAGAATTTTTACAGCGACTGGGCCCTGGGAGTTGAAGATGACGTGGCATATGTGGATCAAAGGGTCAGTTTATTGTTTGTCTTTCTTAAGGAGGGGGTACCGTGGGTGAGCGTCACCAGCTTCCCATCGCTAGGGGCCGCAGTCCTATTGCCTCATTAATGGGAGGGTGCGGTGGGTGGGGGGGAGGAAGGAGGATGGGTTGGGTGATGCTGTGGGAAGAAGATGGGGTGGGATCCGGGGGGGCACTAAAAAAAAAGAAAAATTATGTTCCACAAATTGATTCCAGATTTATATCTTTGTTATATATTTTTTTCTCCTGTTCTCTTGTTCTCTCTTGCTTTTTTCTAATATTTGTTGCATTTATGACCGAGTTTTTTGGGGGGAATTTCAAATTATGAAGTTAATGGCTAACTTGAGCTTAAAAATTGGTACGTATAATGTTTGTGGTCTTAATAATTGTGATAAACGGAGGAAGTTGCAGGCTGAATTAAAAATCATCAATCCTGATATTATGTGTATACAGGAAACGCATATTTCTTGGTCCCACAGGCAAAAGTTAGATGATTTAGGGTATGTTACTTTAGCTGCTTCTAAACAATCGGATACGACGAGGGGAGTTGCCATATTAGCACAACCCTCTTTAGTTAAGTCAGAACGCTCTCTGGTAGATATACATGGTCGCTGGGCAATTCTTGATTGTTTAGTGGGAGAAATGCGGCTTACTTTATGCACCGTATATGGGTCTAACTTGGATGAGGCAAATGTTTTTGACTACCTGAATGGGGAGCTTGCTTTATGGCCCTCTCCATTAATTTTCTGTGGAGATCTTAATATTCATTTGGATAGTGACTGGGCGAGCCCCTCTTCTCAGGTATACAAGGGTCGTAAGCCTAAGGTTTTCCAGGCATTAAGGAATTTGATGGTTGACCATGGCTTAGTTGATGGTTGGAACTCTGTATACCCGCAAGTTGCTGGATATATGTTTTTCTCCTCACCTCACAACAAATTATTTCGATTGGATTATTTTTTTATTCCCGTAGCCTGGGCCTCTTGTAGCCAAATCCAAGTTTGTCCTAGACTTTTATCTGACCATGCTCCTGTAGTTATTTCTCTTTCTAATATTGCTATTACCAGATATACTAAGGGATTTCTTTTGATAGGAAGCTTCTGTTTGATACCCTTTTCTTGAGCCATATGAAAAAATGGATCCCTGACTTTTTTCATCTTAATCGCAGTACAGCCGATTCTTCGGTAGTCTGGGATTCTTTCAAGGCATGCTTCAGGGGTGAGGTTCTTAGTTATGGTTTGCATGCACAAAAACTACGTAAACAAAAAATGATACAGTTGTTCACCCAATTGAGGAATGCTGAGTTAGATCTTCAGCTCAACTTCGGGCGGCGGCCGATCCTAAGGATAGTCTTGACAAATTAGCATGTTGTAAGGCAAATATTAATCATGTATGGGCTCAGGAGATTGCGCTTAAACATCATCTTTATAGAAGGCAATTGTATGAGTTTGGGGAATCTTCAGGAAGATATTTAGCCCAAAGAATACGCGCGAAAAACCAGTTATTAAAAATTAATTCCATTTATAATGATCAAAATATATTAATTTATGAGCCCCAGGCTATTATGAAAGTATTTCAACAATTCTATTCTGATTTGTATAGCCAGCCGGATGTTGGAGATTTTCCTCCTGATCTTGGGTTACCGACATTAGAATGGGATAAGCTTGATCCTGTAGATGCGGAGAGATTGGATACGCTATTTTCTAGTGAAGAGATTGAGCAAGCACTGTTTAAACTGCCTTCTGGTAAGGCGGCTGGACCAGATTCTCTCCCGATTGAGATTTATAAGGTTTTTTATTCGGAACTCCGTGAGGATCTGTTGTACACTTTTCAGGCAGCTAGGCTGGGATTCTCCCCCCGCTCATGGGATGAATCACATGTAGTTATCTTCCCCAAGAAGGGGAAGCCTCCTGAACAGCCAGGATCTTATCGCCCGATATCCCTGGTCAATTGTGATGGCAAATTGTATGCCAAACTGTTGGCAAATCGAATGGCCCCGCTCGTTGCTGGATTGGTATCGCCGCAGCAGCATGGCTTTGTGCCAGGCCGGGGCACAGTTGACCATATTAATAGGGTCATTGCACTTCTCGACGTCGTGCAGGTCGAATCCAGGTTTCTGGGTCTTGTCCTGCTCGACGCCAAGAAGGCTTTTGACCGGGTTTCCTGAGGGTTCCTATGGGAGATTATGGCACGGTCAGGGTTTAGTTCTGGCTTTATCCGCGCCCTTCAGGTTTTCTATCAGACCCCTACGGCTAAGATATGTGCTATGGGTGTTAAATCGGAGGAGGTTCAGATTAGCAGTGGGACCCGTCAAGGTTGCCCCTGCTCCCCACTTCTTTTTGCTTTTTATATTAATCCATTTATTAAAATGCTTGATCTTAATTCACAAATTCCTCCCTTTATAGTTCAGGATACGCAGTATATTGTTCTCGCCTACGCGGACGATATAGCTGTGGTCACGTCAAATTTAAATATTGCTTTGCCTGTTATAGAACAACTAGCAGAGTGTTTTGGCAGATACTCTGGGTATAAGCTCAATAATGCCAAGACACAATGCTTATGCACGGACCAAGCTATAGTTCCTGATAACAGGATAGTGGAGGAAGTGGTTTATTTAGGTATTAAGATCAGACCTAATCTGGATGATCTGATTTCGGTTAATTGGAAGGATATTTTGGATAAAACCAAACATGCTTTGGACTCATGGCAGAGTCTTCATCTTACTCTTGTTGGTAGATTGAATCCGTTAAAAATGATTATTTTACCCAGAGTACTTTATTTTTTTCGAGCTGTTCCTCTTTTGGTTCCTAAATCTCAGATTCGCCAATTACAGTCAGTATGCGAAAAATATCTTTGGGCTCCGGGGAAGACTCGTAGAGCTTCACGTTTGATGACGTTACCTTCTGCACGAGGAGGGTGGGGAACTCCGGATTTTGCAATATACCAGATCTCTTGTTTACTTCTTAGGATGCGCATTCTTTTGACTGGTGAGGAAGTTGGTAATGTGGCAGAAGCTCCCTCGATTTACCAAATTGTGCTTGGTACGTTTGCTAAAAAATGCCTGATATCTGAGATTGACGGCAGTTATTACAAACGTACTCGGTTTAAAATGATCATTTCTGCTTTTACTGTTTGGAAATCCGTTAAGAAAATCTGTAATATTCCTAAATACACAGTATATACACCTCTTACTGTATTACATCTTTTACCCTCCATCTTTGGAGATTCAGTTATGCAATATTGGTATTCCAAAGGGATCACATGTTTGGGCGATTTTATTTCAATGGAGGGTGTTTGTCTTTCTTTTGATGCACTTAGACAGAAATTTGATTTATCAAATAATCAATTTTTTTAATTTTTACAGATTCGCGATTTTCTTTATAAACGTACTACTCATCTGACCTCTATTCGCATTATTGATGTTGTTAGATCTCAATTACGAATAGGATCTATTTATCAGGTGCTTTTAGACTTTAGATCAGATGATATTGATAAAACAAATGAGAAGTGGAGATGTCGGCTATCATCCTCGTCCATTAGTATTCAAGAGTCTATTAAGATCGCCCATATGGTTTTCCACTCTGCCTCACTAAAGGCTCAACATTATAAAACCATCTTTAATTTATACCGCACTCCGGCGGTGATGATGAAATGGGGCAGCTCCTCTCAATTTTCTAATTCTGGGGAATGTTTTCGATGTAGAGCTTGTAATGCCGATATAGTACATGTTTTTTTCTCCTGTCCCTCTTTGTTACCTCTTTTTAATCAAATTACAAGCTTCTTGTTTTATGTTCTTGGCAAACCTATTTCATTGTCTTCGAGTATAATCTTATTAGGCATAGGTGAAGATCTTACTCAAGGGCACCCTCTTTTTGAATATCGTTATTTTCTTTTCATTATTGCAGCTGTGACACGATTGTCAATAGCCACAGCCTGGCTCCAACCTCAGGCGCAGAGTTTTGATCTGTGGCGTGCTAAGTTACTTAATTTGTATAACTTGGAAACTAGCATGTATTCGCTGAAAAAATCATGTAAAAGGAAATTTGGCCTTGCTATTTGGCGTCCATTAAGAGATTATCTTAATGAGTAAATAATTTTGTCTTGTTTTGCTAGCTGTGATGAGCATTATATAGGCGGGGAGAAATTATTATTTTTTTTCCTTTTTCCTTTTTTTTTTTTTGTACTGGCATCTTGTGTTTTCTTCTTTCTTTCTCTTTGTTTTTAATTGCCGGTTGCTATTTTGTAACTTGTAACTGATTGTTTTGTGGAACATGAATAAAAATTATTTAAAAAAAAAAAATAATAATAATAATTAAAATACGATGAGACCAAACGATAAAAATATCCAGCATATGTGTATTCGTAATATTTCACTGGGCCGGTTATTAGGCCACCAATCACTTGTAGGTTCTTGCGGTATTAATGGTCAGTTCACGATGATCTAATGCAGTCCTAATGCAATGCTATGCAGTTCGTAATGCAGTTCGTAATGTAGAATTAAGACAGTCCTTAATTGAAGTACTAATGCAGATCGTAAAAGCAAGTAATAATGCAGTTCATAGTGCAAGTACTAATGCAGATCGTATAATCAAGTAATAATGCAGTTTGTAATGCACGTACTAATGCAAATCGTATAAGCAAGTAATAATGCAGTTCGGCACCAATCGCGGTACTAGTGAAGGTCTCTATGCCACTCTTGGCTGACTCGTGGTCAGCGACTGCCAAAATATGCCCCCAATACTGTTACAAAGGAAACAAAGTGCAGCTCCACAATCCGACCCCGGTACGGCCACTCCTCGGCAAGTACGGGCTGCGATACTGACTTGAGTGGAGGCTCGCACTGCAAAGATGGGAAAGGCCGAGAGCAGTGTCTCGTAGTACGCACTCCGCCCCAGACGGTGACACACGCATGCTCACTAAGCGTTACCTGGGGGGCAGTCTCTCTCTCCTCTCCTCGTGACTTGGGCGTCACGCTGTGCGGCTTTGGGATGGCGGCGGCTGCTTCTCGCAGTGAGAGTTGGGCTGCCAGGCGACGGCCTCCCAGCTGATTGGCTCCCGGCGCGACTCCGTTGATCTTGGGTAAGGACCTCGGACCCATGATGGTGAAGGTTCACAGGTCTCCTTGGCAAAGGCAGGCTCAGGCCGGCAGCTGTGATTTCTCACGGCTCCCCCCTTGAGACGACAGTCCAGGCCCATGGCGATAACGATCACAGCACTTCTGGTCACGCTGTCAATCGAAGCAGAGCGCAAGACTGCTCGGGCCACACGGTCATGGGGCAATTCTCACAAAAGTCTCAGGCTGCAAAAAGGACACGCACACAGCATCGCTGAGACCCACTTGGAAACTTTTATGTTCTTGAGTTTCCACAACAGGGAGCCAGCTCCTCTCAGGCCCTTGGAGACAAGTTACTTCAGGACACAGCACATAGCAAAGTCATTTCAAGCAAGGGGGCACAGCACATTGCAAAGTCCCTTGTCCAGGGGTTTCAGCTCTCACATTTATACCCCTAAATGCCTTTGAAGTCTTTGTGTTCAGGGGGCTCTGAGCCCGGTCCAAACCAGACCTCGGTGTCTTCCTGCCAGTGCACACCTTCTTTCTTTGATAGTCAGGGTCTGGGCCTCAGACACTCCGCAGGAGGTGGAGCCATTCTTTTGTGGCAGCAGCACAGCCCTCTTCGCATCAAAGGGGCTACTCCTCCCACCACACCAAATGCAGGCAGCCGGTTGTTGTCTCACCTACTCCTCCCTGGTGTCAGGAAACTTCACAGACCCTGTTGCATCCAAACCCAGACAGTCAATACACAACCAGGCAGAGGCATGCAGGATGGTTAGGACAAGAAACCAGCCACTTCTAAAAGCGTGGTTTCTAAACACACAATTTAAAAACCATCTTCACAAAAAGATATGTTATTAAATTCTGAGTTCAGGCACACTAAACTCCATCTCTCCATCTTATGCCTATGGGAAGATATGCTGGAAACATGCGACACAACATTCCCCATTCTGTCCTATGGGCAAGAGGGCCTTGCAATAGTGAAAAACGAATTTGGCAGTATTTCACTGTCAGGACATGGTATACACCTCAGTACATGTCCCACCTTTCACATACACTGCACCCTGCCCAGGGGGGTACCTTGGGCCTACTATATGGGTGTATGATGTGCATAAAAAGGGAAGGGTAAGGCCTGGCAAGTGGGCGCACTTGTCAGGACAACAAGGCAGTTAACAAACTGCGCGTAGGCACTGCAGTGGCAGGCCTGATATCTCTTTTTAGGGCTACTTGTGTGGGTGGCACAATTAGTGCTGCAGGCCCACTAGTAGCATTTGCATTACCAGCCCTGGCACATATAGCGCACTCTACTAGGGACTTCAGAAAAAGCTCTAGGAGGAAGGCATAAAGTTTAAGGAACTTTAGCCAAAAAGGGCCAAGTCCAACAATTACTATTTTAAAGAAATGCCACTTTTAGAAGTGGGCATTTCTGTGCGTTATTTGTTCTTGTGCCCTGCCTGGATGTGTATTGACTGTCTGGTTCTGACTGACAAAGGAGAGGGGATGTGTATTCACTCCAGCCAGTCCCTAGGTGGATTGAGGTTGTCCTGCTTTTCCTGGGTGACTCAGCGATAGGCTGAATAGACCTTAACTGAGTTTAGAATAGAGGGAGGAGTTTTCCCTTACACCTGAAAAGGCCTGGTCTGCATTTGGAGTAGTGGGAGGAGTTGCAGCTGCACCGGAATAGGGCTGTGCCTGCCTTACACAATGCTGGCTCCACACCCCTGTGGTGTGTCTGGGGCCTGGGCTGAAAATGTGAATGGGGGTATTGTACACTTCAAAGATGTTTTAAGTGCCCCTAGAACAAAGACTTTGATACTATAAGAACAAGGGCTGTAACCCCATGAAAAAAAGAAGAAGACACTGAGTGGACTTGGAACCAGACGCTGCTGGTTCTGTATGATGCCTCAGAGGAGTGCTGGGCTACCAGGGAATCACCATCTTGTCTTTATGTGCTGTCCTGAGCCTGCTTCCTGCTCGGGCCCGAGTTCTCTCCCAGGGCTTTGTGGCTTGCCTTGGGTCCTGGCCTTTTGCCCCTTTTGCTCTTGGGGAAAGCTTGTGTAGGAGCTCTTTGTGGCCTGAGAGTTCTGGAGCTTTGCTGAGAATTGTAGAGGGCTTTATCCCCTGGAAAGCCCTTGCATTTGCTTGTGCCAAGCTGCAACCATGCACTACCGGTGGCCCGAGTTCTGGGCAGAGCCCTTCCATTTTGCAAGAGCAGAGAGGTGCAGCACGACAGAAAGCTGAGTGTGGCCCCAGCTGGTCGCCGTGGCAACACAGGAGCCGCAACCCGAAACGCCGGCCAGAGAACAAAACCAGCAGGACGCCCCCGCTGCAGCCCGAAGCCAGGAAGAAATGACGGGCCGTGTGGCCGAGCCTGGGTGTGGGCGGGGCCAAGCTGGACCACGTTCCTGACAGTAAGCCAAGAGAGTGGAGAGAGGAGACATCACTCCATGCTTTACTGGCCTGAAGAGTCCTCCCGTGGCCTGCCAGTAAATCCACCCTCACAGAAGTGAGCTGGGGAGCAAGTATGGCACCGCAGGTTGGCTGGCTTCTCCACCGTGAATTTACAAGCTGGAGACTCAGGGGGGTTCACATACATATGTTGCACTGCTGATGATGGTAGGACAATTGCCCGATTGGCAAAGTAGTTCCTGATAACTGTGATGTTCATGACCGTGGCCCGATTGGCCAAGTGATTTATGTAATCTCTCTGATTGTGATCTAATGTGTTTTTATGGATAATACAAAGGATATTTTTATGTAACCTTGTGTGAAGTCTCTTTTGTGGTGTGCCTAGTGTGTCATTGTTGTGTGTGTGTTGCGCAAACGCTTTACACAGGGGTGATCTTCAGTGTGTAACTGCCTTGCCCTGACTAGAGTGGTGGGTTCTGCCTGGCTTAGGTGCATATCCTAGCCATACAGATACCCCATTTCTAACATTGTTGGCAGCGGTGGGATTCAAACCCATGCCTCCAAAGAGACTGAAACCCTAACAAACCTATACATTTTGGAAAACTAGACATCCAGGGGAAGCCAGGATGGGGTGACTTGTGTGGCTCTCACCAGGTTCTATTGATGCAGCGCGGAATGCAAAATCCCTCCCTTCGTCACAGATCATAGATCACACACAATCACTACATTCGCTGGTGGGGCCCATAACACCAACATTCATCCTTCTAATAACCTGTTTCCAAGGAGGCGATTGTTCCACTCGCTGTAATGGAAGGAAGTACTCATATATCCCTATTTATAAAGGCCTAAATTTCACCTTTTAGTACTCCTCCCATGAATAGGCCATGGATCAGCTAGCTGCAGGTTGGAGTGATAACGAAAACTATAATTTATTTAGATAAATACATTTTCATAATAACGACCCAACACAGTTCTTGTAATAAATCTTAAATTTTATCTAAATAATCAAAATTGAGTCTCTGGTTTAATCAAGCAATAGACCATCATATTTACCTATTCTGGCTAAAAGTCGTCCTCTAAGTCAAAATCTCGGTCATCAGTTCATACTGTCAGAGTCTTAGGAAACAGCTGTCCTGCAGTGTCACCGTCCTCTCCGTCAGCATAACGTCAGGAAATCGAAAATCTTCTGAAGGGTCTCGCCTATCAACCTCTCTATTCTACTATTTTTATAGTAAAATTACATTCCACAAAGTAACGAACGATATTTTGAACGTTTCTAATTGGTCCGTTTAAAATGGTTCAACAGCTTTCCCATACGAATAATGTGTCTTTAGATATAGTTCTTATTTTCTCCTCGGAATAGTATCTTTTCATTGTTTCTTTCAGAGCAGCTGGCTGGTAGCCCGGTGTGTCCTTTTGTGGCACAGTTGAGTTAGGGTCGTCCAAAGTCCACTGCTGCTGATGGTGACGCATGCACACTTCACCCAGAGACATTCACAAATGAAGTCAATTCATCTGATGGGGATGTCAGCCATTTTGTGGCCACCAAATGGTCAACTTAAGCAAAGAAACACAAAACGTAATTAATACATAGAAATGACTAATAAAATGTTATCCCCTTACTAATACCCATATGTGTGTGTATTTATCTAGCAGAAGCAACACTTAATGCAGATTATATTCATTTTAATAAAGCACGAATCACAAATACATCACGAAAGCAACATATAATCATGCAATTTCTAATTGTCTATCATTAATATGCGTACGAAAATTAGATAACGTATTAATTAGGCCATGCAAATGCAATTCCCACGTGTATTCTTATTAGTAAGGTTGGTTAAATTCCACAGCAATCCAATTAATACAATTACGATTAATTAATTATTCTTATTAATGAAAACATGCAAAATGGAGAGGGTATACAATTTTTAAAGAAAACCCCTTTCCAGCAATCCCCCCTTTGGTGATTTTATCACCACCACAACACTAAATTTATTCACCCTTTTACGGAAAATTGAAATGAATTCTTGCTCTTAATTATAATTCAGTTTCTTCTTCATCTCTTTTTGCCTTTTTATACAAACTTTCTTTCCACTCTTCTAAAGTTATCTCTGTTAAATCACTATCTGGGTCCTTTTTTCTTTTTAGTTTTTCTCCTTTTATTTTATTCTTTGTTTTCTTGTTTTTACAACACATACATCCTAATCTTAATATTAATAACACGAAAATCACACAAGTTAACGGGAATAATATTTTACCTATAAATGTACTACCTATTTTCACTAAGAAATTTTTAATAGCCGCAATTTTCTTCCCAATCTTTTCCCAAACACCTTCAACCTCCAGTGGTACAATTTCATCATGCAATTCAGTAATATTTTTAATGTAAACTTTCAGATCTTGGCTTTCGTCTGGAATGTAAGTGCAACAATGTTGAACTTTCAGCATTCCACAGACTCCACCCTCTTTTGCCAATAAGATATCAAGGGCAAGTCGATTTTGCATTACCATAGCACGCATGGCAACCATTTCAGTATTTTTTTTTCTTTTTTTCTATATATTTTTTATTTTTTGGTTTTTTTTGTCCTCATTCGCCAATACCCAAAATGTGCTGACCGTCTATATATACCCCTATAATGATAGGCTAGAATAACGTGGGCTTCTCCCTCGGATTCTCTTGATACTTTCAGCCCATAGCCTAGAGGGGTATCTTATCAGACCAAAAGGCACTGCCCAACTGTTGTTTTAAGAAGATTAGGTATCATTCCACTCTTGGAAGACCTTATGAGCTCTGGGAGTATCCAATAGGCATAATCATAGGACAGGGGAAAAAAAAAAAAACCTCATCTCCAAGATGACAGCAAATCCCAGTATGCAAGCTTTTTCCTGCTACCTTCTCTGGCCATATCTATTTTGGATGTTTCATATAAAGAGGTCAGCCATTCCGAGTGAGTGGGGGGGGGCGGAGACTGCCCAGTACTTACAAATTTGTCTTCTTACCAAAAGAAATGAATAAAAAAGAAAAAGTCTGGCTGGGACCATTTCAGTATTAACCAATAAGAATCCTCCAGCGGTGCTTGTTGACAAGCGATCCACTACTGTTGATAGTCTTTTAATATTGTTCGCATTCAGAGATATTCCCACTGCTGGTATCAATGCTCCAAAAATGTCACCTACAATTTCTGCCCAAGATTCTCTTTTACTATGTGTTAATTGATTACCTAACCTATGTACACCATCTTTACCTCTATCCATGTGAAAGATTTTTGGAAAAACCAGGCCTACGTAACATGTGCCATACCAATGGTCTGGCAAACGATAATATGCCCTGTTCCCACAGATAAAATAAAGTCCAGGGAAAACTGGATCTCTTCCACCTTTAAATCCCCATCCACCTATGATTCGGTATGTATCATGGCACTCACTATTCCCTACAAAATGATTATCGTACGCCGTTTGATTTCTTCTTATACACAGTTTCCCTTTCTGAGGCCAATCTAGAGCCAAAGTTGGATTAGACTCTCCCTTCATATGTTTTTCCATTTCTACATCCCAGACTGTTTTCTCCCCTTTTCCTTCAGATGCCTTACTTTTCATTTTCAATCTCCTTTCCTCGACCATGTCTAGGAATGTCCTTTCTTCATTCTTCAAACTACATGTCAAATTATTTTTAAATATATACTCTAATGTTATCTCCTTAGTTACTAGGAAAAATTTGCCTAATACCTTAGCAGGTCTTACTTTGTTTAGTTTGTTATTAGCAGGTACTTGCGCAAAAATGTTATCTACATCTGAAAAATAATATTCTAATTTACCTGTCTCATAAAATAAGCTTGCTATCACACTACATGCTATTCCATACGGTGCTGGAAGGTGATGATAAGTCACTCCTTCTGACACAGATGCAGGTAACTGCATGCATACGTAGCAGTCCCGAACGTCCATGGTCTTTACATATTCATACAATAACTTGGAAAACACATTATTTGAAAAATCATTAATAGACCTATCTTTATGTAAATAATTATTATCTATTCTAGTCGGAACTACTTTTGGAATCTTCTTTATGTTAGTAATGTTTTCAGTGTGTCCTTCTAGTGTATCTATAGTGACCTTAAAAGAAATCAACAGAGCAAGTATGCTCCATAGAAGCATTAATAATCCTGTACAACAACAACACATTTTACACCATCTCTTCATGAATGTACATCTACTTTTGCTATTATCTATGTTAGCCATCTTTGTTAATTTGGACTGTGTCTTTTGACTTAGCCTCTTTATTTCGCAACCAGTTTTCTAATCTTAGGCCTCTAAAGCCCTACTTAGTTCTACCAGTATCTATTGTTTGATTCAATTGTTATTTCTTTATCAGTAGTTTTCTAGATTTTGTCAGTTTGGCATTTCATCATTTTTCACTTCTTTCATTTCATACAAGTACAGAATTTCCTGATCTTCCGTTTCTTCTTCTCCGATGTCGGATAAGATAACTCTCAGGATTCCTGCTTCTTCCTCTTCTTCAGCCACTTTCAGTACAGCGTCCTCTAGATTTCCTTGACTATCTGCCTCTTCTTCCGTTTCAGGCAGAGCCACGTACGTCCATTCCGGTGACTTATACTTCTGGTTAGGTTTCCTTGTTCTATTTTCCTCTTCTTTATCTTGATTAGTCTCTTCTTCTTTTGATTTTTCTTGGCTTGTCACTTCATTCACATGATCTGCCCTTGGTGATTTCACTTGTGTCAGCTGATATCTCAATCTCTTTATTTTGTTTGGCCACACTTCGTCCTTTTTAACTCTTTTCTGTTTACCTTCTTTATTATTCTTTTCTTCTCTCCAAGCCCTTTTTCTTAGAACTCGACCTTCCGGTATCTCATTTTCACTCTCTTCAGATTCTGTTTCAACTTGCTTTTTCTTTTCAACAACTTCTTTTTGGATTGGATTGGATTGGATGTGCATTTGTAGAGCGCGAATTGCTGCCCGGAGGCGTCCAAGCGCTGGGAACACCATGGATCCGCACAGTGGCCCAGGAGGGGAGAGAATGGGGGTTAATTAGACTGGATGAAATAAAAAGGTTTTCAGCTGTTTGCGGAAGGCCGTGAGATTGGGGTTGGCTCTGAGATGCAACGGGAGGGCGTTCCAGGCCTTGGCAGCATTATAAGAAAATGTCCTACCTCCGGATCTGGATCTTTTAATTCTGGGAGCCATTGCAAGGAAAGTCTGACTAGAGCGTAGGCTTCTGTTGGGCATGTAGTGGGTAATTAGGTCCCGCGTAATCCTGGGGCCAGTGTTCCAGAAGGCCTGGTGTGCTATGCACATGGCTTTAAACATAACTCTCTGGCGCACCGGTAGCCAGTGAAGGGTTACCAGTCCGGCCCTCACTGACTGTCTGCGGGGGAGGTCGAGTAAAATGCGTGCTGCGCAGTTCTGGACTGTCTGAAGCCTTCTCAGAGTGGATTCAGGAGCACCAAGATAGAGTGCGTTATTAAAATCAAGGCGTGACTGAATTAGACCTTGTACGGCTGCTTGTATGGCTTCCAGGGGGAGAAGAGGGAGAATTTTCTTTAGCATCCTCATGATGCCAAAGCATGTGGCTGAGAGTTTTGTGGCTTGTACATTAAAGGACAGAGATCTGTCCAGCCAAACTCCGAGACTCTTGATACTGTTTCTGGGAGTTGGGGGGGGAACCCAAACTAGGCGGCCACAGGGAGGCGGGGAGGCTGAGATCCGGGGGGCCTAAGAGCATAAGCTCAGTTTTGTCCCCATTCAATTTTAAGGACGATAGGGACATCCAGGTCTTCACTTCCTCCAGGCACTCTCTGAGCCCGCCCCGAGCAGGTGGATTGGCTTCCTGCGTCAGGGAGACCACCAGCTGCGTGTCGTCTGCATAGGAGATGATCTTAATCCCAAATGGGCGGACGACATCAGCCAGTGGCCTCATGTACAGGTTAAAAAGTGCAGGGCTCAGAGAAGAGCCCTGGGGGACTCCGCAATTCAAAGGTCTGCTGGTGGACACAGACTCGCCTTTGAACACACGGAAGGATCTGTCCTCTAAGAAGGACTGGAACCAAGACCAGGCTTTATCCTTAATCCCGGCCTGGGACATGCGGTACAGCAGAGTGTCATGGCTGACCGTGTCAAAGGCCGCGCTGCGATCAAGGACGCTCACTGCCACTGATGTTTTGGTCTAAAGCCCGTCTGGGTGGGGTCCAGTAGGTGGTGATCTTCCAGGAAGTTTATTAGTTGCTGATTTATATATTTCTCCAGGATCTTGCTTGCCCATGGGAGCAGGGATATGGGGCGGTAGTTGCTCAGGTTGGTATTGTCCAAATTAGGCTTTTTCAATAAGGCTCTGACCATAGCCTGCTTCCATTCGGTCGGGACCGTGCCAGAAGAGATGGAGGCATTTAAAACCTCCCTAATAATAGGCAGAGTGGTCTGCGAGGCTGCCATTATTATGTCTGGTGGGGCACGGTCATCAGGGGATCCGGATTTTACTTTCCGTGCTAAGGGTTCAAGAGTAGCGAGATCCAAAGGGAGGAGGTGAGTCAGCGTGGGTAGATGTTGACTGGAGGGGGGGGGCCGCGGGATGGAGAGGGGGGGCTGAGGGAGTAGGGTTTTTCGGGGGAAAGGCAGAGTAGATAGAGCTTATTTTCTGATGAAAAAATTTGGCGACATTATTGCAGTGGGTGGTGGACTTGTCCGCCTGCAGGCTAGGGGGCTGTTTAGTTAGTTTTTTAATAATTTGGAAAATTTCCTTGGGTTTGGATTTAGCAAGCAAAATTTTCTCGGAGAAGTATGAGGCCTGAGCCGCTTTTATCAGCGTTTTATATTCACTGATGGCTTCTCGATAAAGGGTTGCCTGGTTAGCTAGGCCGGGGTTGTCATTAATCATAGGTGGATTCTCAGCAAGTTTGCTAGTCCAATTATCAACTGCTAGGTGGGACCAGGCTCTCATGAGTCTCGTGGTAGGTGTTGGTTCAGGGGTTTTAAACGCAGTCCAGTTGATGGGGATCAAGAAATGATCCGTCCAGGGCAGGGGAGTAGGTGGACTGGTTAGAAGACCAGGGCAGTTGCTGAAAACCGGGTCCAGCTAATGGCCCTTCACGTGGGTGGGAGAAGTGACCCGTTGGGAAAGCTGCAGAGCTGCTAGATCCTCTGCTAAGGTCACGGCTATGTGGTCTGAAGATGACTCGAAATGAAAATTAAAGTCACCTAGCAGGATGAAGTTGGATGTGGTATTGAGACGTTCAGCCACGCTTGAAGGTAGACTGACGTGGAACTGCTTCGGGGGGCCGGGAGGGCGATAGATAAGAGTGCCAGAAAGGCAACTGTTAGGTGATAATTCAATGTTAAAAGTAAGGCTTTCACAGTCCGTGATGGTTTTGGAAACCACTCGGCAGTGAAGTTGTTCTTTATGAATTATCGCCAAGCCTCCTCCTCTCCCTTTAGGCCGGTCTTGGCGGGAGATTTGGAAGCCTGGTGGGAGGGCTTCTATGACCGCTGGATCGGCGTCACTGTTTTCCCTACTTCTGTCCTTCCTCGGGTCTCCGACACGCAATCTTCCTGCTGGCTACTTGTCCCTTCACCTAGCTGGATGTTGCAGTTCCCTACACCTCCTCGGGGGTCTTCCGCAATCTGTCCCTCTCTCTCTGTACCTGTCCCTTTTTCACTTTGATCTATTATTTCAGGTGGAATTTATCTTGGTCTTTCATCTGAAACTTCCTTCTCTCGAATTTCTTTTACTGCTTCTTCATTGTCTTTTCCTTTTTTCTTTCTGTGTCCTTTTCTGGGACCTTGTCTCCCTTGTTCATCTTCAGAATCTGAACTGATATCAGAAATCTGCAATCGTCTTCTCAGAGAGATACTTCTGGGGACTAATATTTGATCAAGTTCTTTTTCCCCCCTTTCAGGATTTTCTTGTGTTTTTGACTCTTCGTTATCTGATTCAGTACTTGACTCTGATTCATCATAGTACTCTTTTCCTTTGCTGTCAATTGGATTTGGTATCCTCAAAGTATGGCTGGCATGGATCCAGTTTTTCACTCCAGCACACTTCACAGCTGTTGTTGTGGTCAGAATGACATGTCTTGGTTTTCCCCACCTTGGAACCAAACAATGTCTTCTTCTGTGGACTTTTATCCTTACCCAGTCTCCTGGGCTCAGATCATGGCCTGGCTTCCTTTCAAGAGTGGTTGCATCCGCTCCAACCTGATGAAACACAGAATGAACTGCGTCAGCCAGGCCTTTACAGTATTCCAACACCATGTCATCAGTTATTGTCATCAGCTTGTTGACTGGAATGTACACATGCCTCATCGCTCGTCCCATGACTATTTCATGAGGACTTAACCCTGTGGTTCTGTCTGGTATTGCTCGAATTGTCATTAAAACTAGAGGCAAGACATCAGGCTATTTCATACCAGTGGCTAAACACATTTTCCCAATTCTGTTTTTTATTGTACCATTCATCTGTTCAACCACACCAGAAGCTTCTGGTCGGTAGGCACTATGTAGTTTCTGTTGTACATTCAATGCTTCACAAATCAATTTTACAATCTCGTTATGAAAATGTCCTCCTCTGTCTGATTCAAGAGTCACTGGGAACCCAAACCTGGGGATGAATTCTCTCAAAAGTAGCTTAGCCACTGTCATCCCATCATTTCTTCTTGTTGGGAATGCTTCCACCCATCTAGAAAATAGGCAGACTATAACTAGAACATACCTCAGTCTGTTACATGGAGTCATTTCAATGAAGTCAAACTGCATTCTGGTAAAAGGTCCACCCTCTCGGCCTACGGTTCCTAGACTCACCATTGTCTTTCTTCCAGGATTGTATTGCTGACATATTAGGCATCTCTGATATAGGCTTTCTGCTACAAGTCTGAATTTTGGATTGTACCAGGTCTGCTTTAAAGACCTGATCATGGCATCTCTCCCTATGTGTCCCTGGCCATGATACATCCGTGCCATGGTAGACATCATGCTATCAGGCATCACTGGTCTTCCATCTCGATAGACCCACACACGGTCCTTTTCTCTTGGTGCACACCCTGCTTTTATCCACTGTTTCATTTCCTCATCTCCTGACTCTTCCTGCAATTGTCTCACTTCTTCCCAAGTTCCCACAGTGTTAGTAAACATTACTGAGTAAGAAGACATTTCTCTCTCCCTGGCCCGATTGACCGAATTCTGGTTCCGTGCACAATACTGTGCCATATCATTCGCATACCTGTTTCCAGTAGTGATGTAATCACTACCTTGACTATGGGCAGCACATTTTACCACAGCCAATTGTTTAGGCAGCTGTATCGCCTCAATCAACTTTCGAACCACTTCAGCATTCTTAATAGGGGTTCCACTTGAGGTCAGGAAACCTCTTTGTAGCCAATGCTGGCCGAAATCATGGACAACCCCGAAGCCATACTGGCTGTCAGTTATCACAGTCACTCTCACACTTTTCCCAATGTTTCATGCTTTGGTCAAAGCAACAAGCTCAGATACTTGGGCTGACCTCACTCCTTTTAAATAAGATGCTTCCATCACTGCTGCAACCGTGCATACTGCATATGCTGCGCTTAGCACTCCTTCATCTGTTCTCAAACATAACCCATCAACAAACAACACAAAATCACTTTCTGGCAAAGGTACATCTTTTATATCTGGTCTTGGCTTTGTGCAGTACTCAAGCACATCCAAACAATCATGATCTACTTCATCTCTCACTTCCACATTCTCAGCATCAGGTAACAAAGTTGCAGGATTCACATTCACACATCTCGCAAGGCTCACATTTATTGCACCTAGAACAACCTTCTCATACTTAGTCAGCCGACTATGTGTCATATACTGAGTACGACTCCTTGTCAAGAGAATCGCCACATCATGAGGTACAAACACTTTCAACGGATATCCCATCACAATACCTTCACTCTGCTCCAAACTTCGACATGTTGCAGCCACTGCTTTCAGACACCCAGGTAAAGCTGCAGCCACTGGGTTAAGCATTGATGAGAAATATGCAATTGGTCTCCTCAACCTTCCATGCTTCTGGATCAACACAGAGAGTGCACATCCATTTCTCTCACTGCAATACAACTCGAACTCTTTCTCATAGTCAGGCATGCCCAGTGCTGGTGCTTCACACAAACCCTCTTTCAATCGTTTGAATGCTGCTAATTCTTCCTTGTTCAATTCAAGGGGATCTTTTACATCACTCTTTCTTAGTCGTACCAAGGGTTTTGCAATCAGGGAGAAATTGCTAATCCACTGACGGCAGTACCCCACCATTCCCAAAAACATTCTCACCTCTCTTTGGGTCATGGGGGCTCTCATTCCTTTTATAATTCTGATTCTGTCTATTGTTATTTTTCTCAGTCCTTTCTCAATTTTATGTCCCAAATACTGTACTTCTTTCTTACAGTACTGTAATTTTGCTGGTGACACTTTCAATCCTGCGTCCGCCAAATGATTCAGTAGTGCTATTGTGTCTACCTCGCATGCTTCACGTGTTTTCGACGCCACCAAAAGGTCGTCGATATATTGCACTAGTACTGAACTTTCAGGCATTTGCAGACTTTCCAAAGATTTCTTCAACAATTGATTGAATATTGAGGGGCTCTCTGTATACCCCTGTGGGATTCGGCACCATGCCAAAATCCGCTCTCCAAACCGCAATGCACAAATTTGCTGACTGTCATGATGCAATGGGATAGAAAAGAAAGCATGGCATAGATCGATTACTGTATACCATTCCGCATCATGGGGAATCTGGTACAGAATTACTGATGGGTTTGGCACAATAGGACAGCATGATACCACAATTTTGTTTACCTTTCTCAAATCTTGCACTATCCTGAGTTTCCCATTAGGCTTTTTCAGTCCCATTATCGGTGAATTCCATGGACTACTCATAATTTCTCTTAAAATTCCTTGCTTGATCATTTTATCAATTATTGGAGTAACCCCTTCAATTATCTCCGGTGTCAATCTGTACTGAGGGACATTTGGATAGCTTATTCCTTCCTTCACAGTTATTTTGACTGGATCTATGTTTCTCATTAACCCTACATCTTCTCCAGTAAAATCCCACACTTCTGCCTTCACTGACTGCTTTAGTTCTTCAGGTAGTTCATCAGGGTTGAATATTGCATAAGTCTCAGTTACCTCATTTTCTCTGTTAGCTATGGTCATTTTATACAGCACATCCTCATCTGGGGTTTCCAATGCTATTCCATCTGGAGTACAGAATATAGTGCAATTCATTTTGCACAACAGGTCCCTACCTAATAAATTCACTGGACTGGTGTCGCACATGACAAAGTGGTGCATCTCTGAAAATTTCCCTATACTAACTTTCACTGGTTCTGTCAGGAATGTCTTTATCTGTCTGTTGGACACACCAACCACTTGGATTGTTTCATCCGAAAGAGGAAGATTCTTAACATCAGCTGATCTTACAGTTGATCGAGTAGCACCAGTGTCCACTAGGAAAGTAATATTTTCATCATTAACCTTCCCATCTACAAATGGTCCTGTCTGGTCTACTTCTAGAGTTGCGCCAAGTACGCACTCTTCTTCCTCCTTTCGGCACCGTCAATAGCTTTCCTCTGAGTCACTCTCATCACGTTGCAGCCAATACTGTGAAACAGTGCGAGCGCGGGGCGGTTTATTTACCTGTTCTTCATTGTAGAATTCCGATTCATTACTATACTTCTGAGTGTTTCTGCTCTGCGGGAAAGGTGGTTTTGGCACCTGATTCTGTGAGGTAACCACCTGCTGCTGTTGCTGCAGTTGACCACTCACCTCATTCTGCACCTGCGGATTCAATGATGCATTTTCATTATTTGTACTTGAAGGGTATTTACACTCGGATTTCCAATGCCCTAACCTACCACAATTATGGCATGGGAAATTCTTTTTAGCTTCTTCTATGTTACCTTTCCCTTTTCCTGGGCCAAATCTCGGTCTAGTTCCTGGGTTATTTGCTTGTTCGAACAACTGAGCTTCCTGCCTTTCAGCTACTTTTACTTGTGCCCACATTGCCTTTTCTTTTAATTTTCGCTGTTTGGCCTCAATTTCGTCACTGAAATATTTAGCATGTCTCAATACTTCATCTATTTTCTTATTCTGCCAATCAACCGTATGCTGCTTTATCATGTCACGAATTTCTGGGCGTAAACCATATACAAATCTGTATACGAAATGACTCAAGTCCTTATCACTCAGGTTCTCATCTCCACTAAACTGCTTAAAGGCTTGTATTAGTCTCTCATAGTATGCATGTACTGATTCTTTTCCTTCCTGATGTGTTCGATCAATTTTTACCCAATCCGTCTCTTTAGGGGACACTTTGTTTTTTCAAAAATACCATAACCTGTTCATACTTCTTCATTACCTCAGGGTCTGAAGCTCCTGTCTTAGGATCCCTAGTGTACTCCTGAGTCCTGAGTTGATCATCAGCTTGCACTCTGTCCACAAATCTGCCGGTACTATTATATCGAACAGACTATTCAAATCTATCCACAGTACCTTTGACAATTTTACAAATCTGTCTACCTTCCTGTACCACTCGACGGGCTTTTCGCGTAGTCGAGGGAAATCATTCGTAAATGACAAAATGTCCTGTCTTGTCCATGGGACGTGTACATATCCTCCTCCTGGGATCTCCCTCATGGGGTATTCAGTCACTACCTTTTCTTTCTCTCTAACAGGGAATGCCGAAACTGTCCTTTCTGAGGCATCATTACGTTTTTTATACCATTTACTTCTCCATTTATCCACGTCTCCCCATTTTCTCAATAAAATGATTATGTCCTTAATCTGACCTATCTGTCCTGTGGCGTTCAGATTTTCAATGTCTTTTTCAGTAAAATCAACTCGATAGGGTTTCTGTAAGGCTTTTACCTTATCAATATCTATACCCATTTCATTCGCAACTTCTCCTAGTCTTTCATGCAGATTCTTCGCTCTCCATGTCACACTTTTGCATAGGAATAACAGCTCCTCATCCTGATAAATTTAAAAATTTTCTACAGGAATAGTCCGTACAATTAATTCTTCCAATACCATCCGTAATTTAGCCACATCTATTGACTGGGATTCTTTATCTTGTCTCTGCAACCCTCTTAACCATTCACTCAGTTCTTCCACAGACGGTCCTACCGGGTTTTCTACGCTACTCTGCTCTGGATTTCTCTGGGGTTCCAACAAAGTTTCTACTGTCGTTCTACTCCTTTCAGCATAATTCTGATTTATAAAGGGATTATTTGAAACATTTGGTTCAAACATATTTATTGTCGGTCCCCATGGATTCTCAATGTGACTCCGTTCTGGACTTTCAACCAAATTATTGTTCCGGTATGGTACCGTCAAGCAATGTTCACTATCCTTTTGCTTCTCAAAAATGGGCATTACAGGACCTATAGTCACTGGAACTGTTACAGCTTCTAGATTCTTGGTTAATTCCCTTATTTTCTCGGTTAATTCTAGAGTTGTTTTGGCCAATTCCGCTGAATTTCCACTATCTATTCTATTCTCCGATTTCTTTTCTACTTCTCTAGTGGAGTTTCTCTTTCCTAAATCTGGTGACATAGTCTCAGTCTTGATAATTCGTAATGTTTCTCTCATTGGGACATTTGGTGTTAACATTTCTGGTTCTGGTCGGTACGGTGGTGGATTTTTATAAAACACATCATCCAACACATCATCATCTGAATCATTTGCTCCGTAACCTCTTGATTCCACATTATTCCTTTTTTCTACACATTTTCTTCCTTCATTCTCTCCTACCGCTCTTACAGGAAACATACCCTCTGTCATACTTGCATTCCTCCATCTTTTCATTCGATCATCATGCGTTTCATGTCCATATGACCTGCCAAACAGATATCTGTAACTTCTACCATTTCTCTGCTTTTCTCGCTCATGCACTTCGTCTTCCCATTCTGTCAATGCCTCAAACTGCGTCGGTCTAGGTCTTGGTTCTAAGTACATCATCTTTTCGCACAGATTCCTTAAAACCACCAAATTAAAGGAACCATGTTCTGGAAATGCCAGGACTCCATCGTTCTTGGTATATTTTACCCATTTATCTACCCAAATACAAGTATGATATCCATATTTCGCAATCATTAAAGCTGCGGGAGTTTTCGGTGGAGGAATTAACTGTCCTTCCCTAGTTTTGACCTGTTTATCTTTCTTGAACCACTTTTTAACTTTACCAAACCAGGATTTCTTTTCCCTATCTGGTGGCTGGTAATACATTTCCTTGGTTTCTGTATATCGCTAGTCTTTTACAATTGTACCGCTCTTCTGTCCACTCACAGCGCGACTTTACGCTAACGCACCAATCAAGAGCGTCTACGTCACTGTCACAGTCCTCTAATCCCAGCGCGACTTACACTAACGCACCAATGGGGAGCGTTTACGTCACCCTGTACTTCTCCAATCCTAGCGCGGCTTTACACTAACGCACCAATCCGGGGCGTTTCACACTTCTGACCCACTGTCCAATCCCAGCACGGTCGTTCTGACGTCAGCAGCCGCTGCGGCAGCTCTGCTCCTGTCTACCCCTCCTTTCCAAGTCCGCTCTGTGAACTCTTATTGCAACTTTTTACAATTCTATTAGTAACAACACTTAAACATCTCCATTGTCCGCTTCGCTAACCAAAGAATAGCAATAGACCTCTCTCACGAGAATTCCGTCTTCCCGAGAGCAGCGCTTACATCTGCCCTACTACGGAATCATCACTTCCGTTGATAAAGTGGCACATCCCTCTACTTCACCCTTCTAACAAGCATTAGCTAATTGTTTCTCTAGCATTTAAGACACATAGTTGGAGACCCAATGGTCCGGAGAAATTAACCTAGAGTTTCGCAATCAACCCGAATGCCTTTACATTCACACTCACACAAGAAAATGTAGTACATACGCACAGAATTCTGTCTTTCCAGAGAACAGCGAACAGTCTGTCCTACTACAGAATTATGACATACGTTAACAAAGCAGCGCTTCCCTCTACTTTGTCCTTCTAACAAGCTCAGAGAACACCTGCTACCTTTTTAGTGATAAGCGTTATCGGTATGCCATTTGGTTTCCTGGTACTTAAAGACCAGAATTTCACAGGTAACCTTCGCTATCATACACACTTCTCTCACACAGAGAATATTTCTAATGGCAACACACGACGATGCTGCCGAATCGATCCCAGACAATGTGCTGTGCAACTTCACTTGTCACACGTTTCCCCTGTGTACCTACAGGGCAACAACAATTCCGTCTTTCCCGAGAGCAGCGCTTACCTCTGCTCTGCTACGGAACTGTTTACAAACTTCCAACTTCCTACATCCCAGAAGCCGTGCTAACAACATATAACTCAACGTAACTCAACATATAGGTGCCGATTCCGATCCGGGTAAAAAAAATTGCGTACGACTCGTATCCGTATATTTTCACGTACGAATCGTACAAGTACCATACAAACTGCGAAGCACGATTGTACGTGAAAAATACATACGAATTGCGTCGGGAAAATGGTCCAAGAGGGAGCCGTAAATTTTTACGTCCGAATAGCGTCGGGAAAAGTGTCCGATAGGGAGCCGGACATTTTTACGTGCAAATCGTAAAACAGAAGTCCGAGCGCGCAAGTACGATCCGTACCGCCCGTCCGAATACACAACCGCATGTAAAAGGCCCCGTACGGAGCGAACGCTGTAGCACACATGTACATGGGTAAACTTGTGCCCGGATACGAGTCGTACAGCCCCCCCTCACCCCGCACATGTCAGCACCGTACCCCCGTATGTCAGCACCGTACCCCCCCCTCCGCACCGTACCCCAACACCGTAGCACAGCCCCGCACCTGTACGCGCCGCACCCCAGGCCCATACCTGTACGCACCATACCTCAACACCGTAGCCCAGCCCCGTACCTGTACGCACCGTACCCCAACACCGTAGCCCAGCCCCGTACCTGTACGCACCGTATCCCAACACAGTAGCACAGCCCCCACCTGTACGCACCGTACCCCAACACCCTAGCACATCCCCGCACCTGTACGCACCATACCCCAACACCCTAGCACATCCCCACACCAGTACGCACCGTACCCCAACACCGTAGCACAGCCCCGCACCTGTACTTGCCGCACCCCAGGCCTGTCTCCCAGCCCCGCACCTGTACGCCCCGTACCACAGGACCGTACCCCAGCCCCCACCTGTACGCGCCGCACCCCAGGCCCGTCTCCCAGCCCCGCACCTGTACGCCCCGTACCCCAGGACCGTACCCCAGCCCCCCACCTGTATGCGCAGCACCCCAGGCCCATCTCCCAGCCCCGTACCTGTACGCACCGTACCCCAACACTGTAGCCCAGCCCCGTACCTGTACGCACCGTACCCCAACACCGTAGCCCAGCCCCGTACCTGTACGCACCGTACCCCAACACTGTAGCACAGCCCTGCACCTGTACACACCGTACCCCAACACCCTAGCACATCCCCGCACCTGTACGCACCGTACCCCAACACCCTAGCACATCCCCGCACCAGTACGCACCATACCCCAACACCGTAGCACTAGGGCTGGGCGGACTTTGCGTAGCGCCACTACGCAGAATTTTGAAAAAAAATTGTGGAAAACGAGAGCACATCCTGAGTAGGGCTGGGCGGACTATGCCTAGCGCAACTACGCACTATTCTGAAAAAAATTGTGGAAAACGAGCGCACAACCTGATGGTCCGTGTGCCCGGGACTGGGGTCCCTCGTGCTTGGGCAGGCTCCCCGATCTCCCCGGGCTGGCTGCGTTGAGAAGCATAGATCGGCCCCGGGCCTCCTGAGTTTCGGTCAGGGCCTGGGAGCTCGCGTCCTGCGGCCTGCCAAGTGTCCATCTGCCCGGAACAAGGGTCCCTGGTGCAGAGCTCCAGAGCCCTGCAAGGGCAGGTGGGAGCCCTACCGCTATGACTCGGCACGGGCCGATGGGAGCCCTTTTGGTCCCGGCCATCTGGTCGCACCTTTTCCCTCAGCCATCTGGTCGCACGCAATGCTTTCCAATGGGGTGACCAGATGGCCGGGCCAGCCTGGAAGTCCCGATGAGGGCTCATTTGACTCCCGGATCCCAGTCAGGGCTCCAGGAGGTCGGGCAAATCTGCTCCTAGGATCCCCTCCGTCACTCGGAGCGCGAGGGTTACAAGAAAGGTGGGTAGCCTTCCTCCGGATTAGTAGGGGCAGAGTATGCCGGAACACCCCTCTGGGGCTGGTGGTTCTTTGCCGGGGACCAGATGGGCCAAGCCCGGACGACACTTTCCCGGGGCGTCCGGTGCTCCCTCCTCCAGCCCGCGGCGAGGCAAAGTGCCCAGGACGGGCTCCATGGGTCGCCCGGGCGTCTGGGCCCCGGGAGCTCCGCCGGGCCTCCCATGCCTGAGGCCCAGCGTGGGGGTCTACGAGCCCACCCCGAGCCCTGCAGCCCTGGAGCCCTGCAGCCCTGGAGCCCTGCAGCCCTGGAGCCCTGCAGGCCCGGAGCCCTGCAGCCCCGGAGCCCCGGAGCCCTGGAGCCCTGCAGCCATCGGAGCCCTGCAGCCCCGGGGCCCTGCAGCCCCGGAGCCCTGCAGCCCCAGAGCCCCGGAGCCCCGGAGCCCTGCAGCCCCGGAGCCCTGCAGCCCCGGAGCCCTGCAGCCCCGGAGCCCTGTAGCCCCGGAGCCCTGCAGCCCCGGAGCCCTGCAGCCCCGGAGCCCTGCAGCCCCGGAGCCCTGCGTGGGCAGGCGGGAACCCTAGCGCGAAGGCTCGGGGTTGGACAGATGGGAGTCCTTTCAGTCCCGGCCATCTGGTCGCTCCTTTCCCCTCGGCCATCTGGTCGCGCGCAATGCTTTCCAATGAGGCGACCAGATGTCCGGGCCAGCCTGGAAGTCCCGATGAGGGCTCATTTGACTCCCGGATCCCAGTCAGGGCTCCAGGAGGTCGGGCAAATCTGCTCCTAGGATCCCCTCCGTCACTCGGAGCGCGAGGGTTACAAGAAAGGTGGGTAGCCTTCCTCCGGATTAGTAGGGGCAGGGTATGCCGGAACACCCCTCTGGGGCTGGTGGTTCTTTGCCGGGGACCAGATGGGCCAAGCCCGGACGACACTTTCCCGGGGCGTCCGGTGCTCCCTCCTCCAGCCCGCGGCGAGGCAAAGTGCCCAGGACGGGCTCCATGGGTCGCCCGGGCGTCTGGGCCCCGGGAGCTCCGCCGGGCCTCCCATGCCTGAGGCCCAGCATGGGGGTCTACGAGCCCACCCCGAGCCCTGCAGCCCTGGAGCCCTGCAGCCCTGGAGCCCTGCAGCCCTGGAGCCCTGCAGGCCCGGAGCCCTGCAGCCCCGGAGCCCCGGAGCCCTGCAGCCATCGGAGCCCTGCAGCCCCGGGGCCCTGCAGCCCCGGAGCCCTGCAGCCCCAGAGCCCCGGAGCCCCGGAGCCCTGCAGCCCCGGAGCCCTGTAGCCCCGGAGCCCTGTAGCCCCGGAGCCCTGCAGCCCCGGAGCCCTGCAGCCCCGGAGCCCTGCGTGGGCAGGCGGGAACCCTAGCGCGAAGGCTCGGGGTTGGACAGATGGGAGTCCTTTCAGTCCCGGCCATCTGGTCGCTCCTTTCCCCTCGGCCATCTGGTCGCGCGCAATGCTTTCCAATGAGGCGACCAGATGTCCGGGCCAGCCTGGAAGTCCCGATGAGGGCTCATTTGACTCCCGGATCCTAGTCAGGGCTCCAGGAGGCGGGCGCGTCCGCGCCTAGGGTCCCCTCCGTCACTCGGAGCGCGAGGGTTACAAGAAAGGTGGGTAGCCTTCCTCCGGATTAGTAGGGGCAGGGTATGCCGGGACACCCCTCGCGGGGAATTGCGGTTCTCAGGCGGGGACCAGATGGGCCAAGCCCGGACGTCACTTCCCCGGGGCGTCGGGTGCTTCCTCCTCCAGCCCGCGGCGAGGCAAAGTGCCCAGGACGGGCTCCATGGGTCCCCCGGGCGTCCACCGAGGCCTGCAGCCCCAAAGCCCTGCAGCCCTGGAGCCCTTCAGCCCTGGAGCCCTTCAGCCCGGAGCCCTGGAGCCCTGCAGGCCCGGAGCCCTGCAGGCCCGGAGCCATGCAGGCCTGGAGCCCTGCAGCCCCGGAGCCCTGCAGGCCCGGAGCCCTGCAGGCCCGGAGCCCTGCAGGCGGCCCGGAGCCCTGCAGCCCCGGAGCCCCGCAGCCCCGGAGCCCTGCAGGCCCGGAGCCCTGCAGCCACCGAGGCCTGCAGCCCCAAAGCCCTGCAGCCCTGGAGCCCTTCAGCCCGGAGCCCTGCAGGCCCGGAGCCCTGCAGGCCCGGAGCCCTGCAGCCCCGGAGCCCTGCAGGCCCGGAGCCCTGCAGGCCCGGAGCCCTGCAGGCCCGGATCCCTGCAGCCCCGGAGCCCTGCAGCCCCGGAGCCCTGCAGGCCCTGGAGCCCTGCAGCCCTGCAGCCCCGGAGCCCTGCAGCCACGGAGCCCTGCGTGGGCAGGCGGGAACCCTAGCGCGAAGGCTCGGGGTTGGACAGATGGGAGTCCTGTCAGTCCCGTCCATCTGGTTGCACCTCTCCCCTTGGCCATCTGGTCGCGCGCAATGCTTTCCAATAGGGCGACCAGATGGCCGGGCCAGCCTGGAAGTCCCGATGAGGGTCCATCCGCCTCGCGGATCCCAGCCAGGGCTCCAGGAGGCCGGGCGCATCCGCGCCTAGGGTCCCCTCCGTCACTCGGAGCGCGAGGGTTACAAGAAAGGTGGGTAGCCTTCCTCCGGATAATTAGGGGCAGGGTATGCCGGGACACCCCTCCTGGGGATTGCGGTTCTCAGGCGGGGACCAGATGGGCCAAGCCCGGACGACACTTCCCCGGGGCGTTGGGTGCTTCCTCCTCCAGCCCGCGGCGAGGCAAAGTGCCCAGGACGGGCTCCATGGGTCCCCCGGGCGTCCCCCGAGGCCTGCAGCCCCAAAGCCCTGCAGCCCTGGAGCCCTTCAGCCCGGAGCCCTGGAGCCCTGCAGGACCAGAGCCCTGCAGCCCTGGAGCCCTGGAGCCCTGCAGCCCCTGAGCCCTGCAGCCACGGAGCCCTGCGTGGGCAGGCAGGAACCCTAGCGCGAAGGCTCGGGGTTGGACAGATGGGAGTTCTTTCAGTCCCGTCCATCTGGTCGCTCCTTTCCCCTCGGCCATCTGGTCGCGCGCAATGCTTCCCAATGAGGGCGACCAGATGGCCGGGCCGGCCTGGAAGTCCCGATGAGGGTCTATTTGCCTCCCGGATCCCAGCCAGGGCTCCAGGAGGCCGGGCGCGTCCGGGCCTAGGGTCCCCTCCGTCACTCGGAGCGCGTGGGTTACAAGAAAGGGGAGTAGCCTTCCTCCAGATTAGTATGGGCAGGGTATGCCGGAAGAACCCTCCGGGGCTGGCGGTTCTTTGCCGGGGACCAGATGGGCTACGCCCGGGCAACATCTGCCCAGGCTTCACTCCTCCGGCCCGCGGCGTGGCAAAGTGACCAGGGTCGGGCTCCACGGGTCCCGGGCAGTCCTACCCCCGGGGCGCCCGGGCCCGAGAGCTCCGTCGGTGTTCCCCGTGCCTGAGTCCCAGCCGCTGTCCCCCAGCCCCCCCGGGAAGCAGAGAGCCCACTGAGCCCATGGTTAAGGCGGGAGCCCTACCGCTATGTAGCCTTCCTCCGGATTACTAGGGACAGGGTACTCTGGGACCCCTCTCGGTCCTCAGCCGGCAGCAGGACGGGCCCGGATGCTGCCCCGGTCCTGTCCCGGGGACTGTCGCGTGGCAGGGTGCCCGGGACAAGGGGTCCGGATGGTCTCGGGAGGCTTCCCCTGCGCCTGCGGGCCTGGGAGCCCCGGCTGGCTCCAGGGGCCCAGCCGGGCCCTGGGCCCCGTACCCCGGCCTGCGGCACTGCCAAAGGCCTGGGACGGGGTTCCGTTGTGTCCGGGGAGCCTCCCCAGGCCTGTCTGGGTTCATTGGCCCCTGGGGGCCCCGGGGAGAGCGGCCTCCCCGCCCCGGGCTCCGTCCCGGGTCCTGCCGCGCGGCAGGGTGCCCGGGACGGGGTCCGGAGGGCCCGGGGAGGCTTCCCCTGCGCCTGCGGTCCCGGGAGCCCCGGCTGGGTCCAGGGGCCCGGCCGGGCCCCGGGTCGGGGTCTCCGGCCCTGGGCCCCGTCCCCCGGCCTGCGGCAATGCCAAAGGCCTGGGACGGGGTTCCGTTGTGTCCGGGGAGCCTCCCCAGGCCTGTCTGGGTTCATTGGCCCCTGGGGGCCCCGGGGAGGGCGGCCTCCCCGCCCCGGGCTCCGTCCCGGGTCCTGCCGCGCGGCAGGGTGCCCGGGACGGGGTCCGGAGGGCCCGGGAAGGCTTCCCCTGCGCCTGCGGTCCCGGGAGCCCCGGCTGGGTCCAGGGGCCCG